>NC_056728.1:1339786829-1339799329 GCF_019279795.1 Protopterus annectens | reverse complement strand
CAAACACCCAAATAGACTATGTGTTTGGTCAAACAATTACCATTACAGAACCATACCTTGCTTTTTAAACTGTTTCCTAATATAATATTGGACGTATCCAGTATGTATTTGCAAAAATTACATTGACCACATTTTTTAGTACCTGTTCTCTGTATTTTCCTGGCCTGTTGATAATTAGATTTAATTTCTATAATCCTTTTCAAATTATTTCCCGTTTTGTAAACAAAATGCGGTTCAATAGTTACTTTGCCCTTTATCGCCAAGTCACTTGTCAAAATATTCCAGTTCGTAGAAATAATATTCTTCACCTCATTAGTATGTCTACCATATTTAATTACACATGCCTTAGTGTATTCATTGTTTATTCCCTGCCTGCCACCATTGTTGTTATTGTTGTTGCTATCATAGTTTTTAACAATACCTACCCCCAATAAGGGTTTATATTTGTGTCCCCATTCCTTAACGACATATCCAGTAATGTCCTTGATCATTTTTTGGGGGTACCCTTTATCTGCAAAAAGTTGCCCTATATATGACATTTCCTGCAGCAAGTATCTTCTATCAGTTGTCATACAGGCAGCACGAATACACTGCCCCTTGATAATGCCCCTTTTGGTGCTATATGAATGGGCACTGCTAAAATGTAAGTACTCGTTGCTGAACGTATCCTTCCTGTGGATACGGGACTGGAATGATTCTCCCTCACTATAGATGTAGACGTCTAGATAACCAATACCAGTATAATAATACTGGTGGGTGAACTTAAGATAATCAGTGGTGCTATTGATATATCCCATAAAGCACGATAGATCTTGTTCACCACCCTCCCATAGCATAAAAATGTCATCCAAATATCTGACATATTTCTTAATATGGGACATCCACTCCGATTTAAATATAAATTTAGTTTCCCAGTCCAATAGCACCAAGTTAGCATATATAGGGGCACACGCGGTACCCATGGCTACCCCGATTTTCTGTTTGTAATACTCCCCCTCAAAGTAAATATAATTGTGATCCAAAACTATATCCATGAATTCCATCAACAAGGAAATGTCTTCATGTCCCAGGCCACTCTCTCTACATATACTATTGTTAAATCTAACTAGGCCATCGTCCTTGGGTATACTTGAGAATAGGTCCTGGACATCGATAGTAACATAAATGAGATCAGACTTCCACAAGTCATGTTTAAAGATACCCAGGAATTCCCATGAATCCTTCATGATGTGGCACACGGTTTTATACATATGTTTCAATTTATGGTGGATCACCTGACCAAAAGGGAAGGCTTTACTTGCACTACCAGAAATTATTGGTCGAAATGGAGGGTCATTAACATTTTTGTGGACTTTGGGGATACCATTAATGGTCGCAAGTATAGGGTATTCAACCTTCAAAAATCTATATAATTCTTCACTGATTCTATTCTCTATTATAAATTCTTCCAAGTACGAATCAATACGTCCGTGGGCGATGTTGACCTCATTCAACGAAGAGGGGGTATATTGTGTTGAATTATTCAATAATTCAAAAATTTTATTAATATATTTTTCATTATCATAAAACACTATGCCCCCACCCTTGTCAGCGGACATGATTCTAATATATGTATCTATATATATATATATATATATATATATATATATATATATATATATATATATATGAAGACATATGTCTAGATACATACAGTTGTATACAACATTTTAAAGTGAGCCACTATATATATATATATATATCTCTATATATATATGTATATATATATGTACATATGTATTTATATATATATATATATATATCTATATATATATATACATATATCTATATCTATATCTATCTATCTATATATCTATCTATATATCTATCTATATATCTATCTATATATATGTATGTGTGTGTGTGTGTGTGTGTGTGTTTATATATATATATATATATATATATATATATATATATATATATATATATATATATATATATATATATATATATATATATATATATATATATATATATATATATAAAGTGTATATTTATATATGCATAGACATACACACATTTGAATATATATTATATATCTATATATATTATATATCTATATATATATATATATATATATATATATATATCTATATATGTATATATATATGTGTGTGTGTGTGTATATATATATATATATATATATATATATATATATATATATATATATATATATATATATATATATATATATATAAACAAAATCCCAGTGTCCAACAAATAAAGCAGCAGCAATTGGCAGACAACACACCAGGAAACTGGAAACAGTGTTGGAGACAATAGTAATTTATTGATTGAATCCAAGAGCGAATGTTGAGCTTTCTTCAGTTTAAAACTGCCTTCATCAGAACAATGAGTGCTTAAAATACATCACCTTATATACAGCCTCCCACAAGAAACGCCTTTTTAATCAATTATCCTATTAAAATTTAAGTACACAATTGTGTAACAAAATTGAGCACTTCATCTGTAGTGCTTAAAACCATACATATTAGACTTATGCCACATAATGTTCACATATCAAACAGTGCTGTGTGAACTGTCATTAAAAATACACTTAGTCAATTTAAAACCCAAATACAATGCAATATCCTATAAAGAAATACCCACTAATGCTGACTTGCTCAAATTTAATTCCTATTATCAAATACAAATATAAAATATTTATTTGTGTACCTCACAACTAATCAATTATTAATCTTTGTAAATCAGATATACAAAACTATAATTCATCTAATTCCTTGTCATTAATGACATTGTTAACTATGATCTAAAATTTATGATGTATAATATATAATATAAAATACTATACAGATTACACAT
Source organism: Protopterus annectens (assembly GCF_019279795.1). Lineage (NCBI taxonomy): Eukaryota > Metazoa > Chordata > Ceratodontiformes > Protopteridae > Protopterus > Protopterus annectens. The sequence goes on along the minus strand of NC_056728.1, from coordinate 1,339,796,467 downwards.
ATAACTTATAACTTATGAACATATGTATATATACAGTAAAAACATGGACGTTCTAAGTCCTAACTAGTGGCTTTGTTGGAATCAGCTCATTAAGGCCAGGTAGCCATCTAACATGATCTGCCATCTGATCTCCCTTTCCCCCACCACAGCCTTAATGTTACCCCCACGTGGGTCAGGAACAACTATATCTAGGATGGCAAATTTAAACACCTTACATTGAGGATTATTTATTAGGTGTCTAGATAAGGCATTGTTGACATCACATTTCCTCATACAGTAAGTGTGATCATATATTCTGTTCTTTAAACAGCGATCGGTTTTACCCACATAGTAACTTTTGCATGTTTGACAAACACCCAAATAGACTATGTGTTTGGTCAAACAATTACCATTACAGAACCATACCTTGCTTTTAAACTGTTTCCTAATATAATATTGGGCGTGTCCAGTATGTATTTACAAAATTACATTGACCACATTTTTTAGTACCTGTTCTCTGTATTTTCCTAGCCTGTTGATAATTAGATTTAATTTCTATAATCCTTTTCAAATTATTTCCCGTTTTGTAAACAAAATGCGGTTCAATAGTTACTTTGCCCTTTATCGCCAAGTCACTTGTCAAAATATTCCAGTTCGTAGAAATAATATTCTTCACCTCATTAGTATGTCTACCATATTTAATTACACATGCCTTAGTGTATTCATTGTTTATTCCCTGCCTGCCACCATTGTTGTTATTGTTGTTGCTATCATAGTTTTTAACAATACCTACCCCCAATAAGGGTTTATATTTGTGTCCCCATTCCTTAATGACATATCCAGTAATGTCCTTGATCATTTTTTGGGGGTACCCTTTATCTGCAAAAAGTTGCCCTATATATGACATTTCCTGCAGCAAGTATCTTCTATCAGTTGTCATACGGGCAGCACGAATACACTGCCCCTTGATAATGCCCCTTTTGGTGCTATATGAATGGGCACTGCTAAAATGTAAGTACCCGTTGCTGAACGTATCCTTCCTGTGGATACGGGACTGGAATGATTCTCCCTCACTATAGATGTAGACGTCTAGATAACCAATACCAGTATAATCATACTGGTGGGTGAACTTAAGATAATCAGTGGTGCTATTGATATATCCCATAAAGCACGATAGATCTTGTTCACCACCCTCCCATAGCATAAAAATGTCATCCAAATATCTGACATATTTCTTAATATGGGACATCCACTCCGATTTAAATATAAATTCAGTTTCCCAGTCCAATAGCACCAAGTTAGCATATATAGGGGCACACGCGGTACCCATGGCTACCCCGATTTTCTGTTTGTAATACTCCCCCTCAAAGTAAATATAATTGTGATCCAAAACTATATCCATGAATTCCATCAACAAGGAAATGTCTTCATGTCCCAGGCCACTCTCTCTACATATACTATTGTTAAATCTAACTAGGCCATCATCCTTGGGTATACTTGAGAATAAGTCCTGGACATCGATAGTAACATAAATGAGATCAGACTTCCACAAGTCATGTTTAAAGATACCCAGGAATTCCCATGAATCCTTCATGATGTGGTCCACGGTTTTATACATATGTTTCAATTTATGGTGGATCACCTGACCAAAGGGGAAGGCTTTACTTGCACTACCAGAAATTATTGGTCGAAATGGAGGGTCATTAACATTTTTGTGGACTTTGGGGATACCATTAATGGTGGCAAGTATAGGGTATTCAGCCTTCAAAAATCTATATAATTCCTCACTAATTCTATTCTCTATTATAAATTCTTCCAAGTACGAATCAATACGTCCATGGGCAATGTTGACCTCATTCAACGAAGAGGGGGTATATTGTGTTGAGTTATTCAATAATTCAAAAATTTTATTAATATATTTTTCATTATCATAAAACACTATGCCCCCACCCTTGTCAGCGGACATGATTCTAATATTTTTGTCGCACAAGGATTCAACCACGTCCAAAACCTCACATCTAGACTGTTTCTCTCCCCTTAGATGCTTATATTTATTGTGTAAAGCATATACTTGTGAGTTGACCACATTTTCAAAAGAAGCTAAAGTGGTGCACATAGGGGGGGTGAATGTACTTTTTTTCTTCAATTCACCCATTTGTGAAACAGTAATACTATTATGATTTTGAAAAAATTCCTAAATTTAATTTTCTCAAGAATAGTTTGAATTCAACAAGTGTATTGGTAAAATCCAAACTATAATCAGGTATAAACTTCATACCCTTGGAAAATATTTTATAATACTCAGGTGAAATTGAATGGGTAGTGTAATTAAAAATCTTGAATTCACCACTGCTATATACAATCCCACTTTTGTTGGCTTCCAAGTGAGGATCTCTAACAATAACACTGGCAACCAGAGTGTCAGTGCCAGTTGTAACTGTGAACTCATTAGTATAAGGAAGGTCAGATACTAATTGTATCTGCGGTTTCTCCAAGCATTCCGCCCTTTCCCCTTCCGTTCTACAGTTGTCCATTCCTCTCTCCCTTCCTCTAAAAAACACTCCTCTTCATTGAGGTGAGTAATATTTTCATTAACGGGGTTAGAATATTTTCTATCCTGCTTGGCCACTGCATATTTTCTATCATTGCTGTTCCACCTATATGCAGTTCCCTTCTCATACTGTGCAATATCCCTTTGTAGCTTTCTACATTTTCTTTCATACGTTTTCCTGTATATACTTTCAGCATACTCAAATTGTTTAAAGTATAACCTTTCCCAATGTTCAAACAGCATATCATTCTGTATAATTCTATCCATACTTTCAATTTCACTTAACAAAGCACTTATTTTAAGGTCATTACATTCAATTATAAATAACATAAACTTAATTCCGAACTCATTAAACATGTCATTACAGGTTTTAATATTTTTAGTATTCATTTCAACACCCATGGGCTCCTTGAAAAAACGCAAGCCCATCGGTATAACATTACTGTACAGACATTTCCGGAGGTACATATTTTCTACTTGTGTATTTTTTACCTTAGTAAGATTATTACCAAAAGAGTAAATCAGCTTTTTCAAAGAAGGATAGCCTCCTACACCTTTTTCCTGTTGATGTGTAGAACTAGGCCTGGAAAAGTCCTTGAAATCTAAAGGCATTTTTATATAATTGTCCAAACTATATGTATGCCCTTTCTCAACATCTCTCCGAGGGCAGAGATTTAACACAGTACCTTTATTATGTGTGTTGGGAACCGCACGGTTCTTTTCTTCACCAGCATAAGTCCGCACGGGAGGATGGCGTTTAGGTTTGGCGCCAGATATTAAAAATTGATCCTCTTCGTTGTTATCGGTTGCAGACATTCTATTAACAGAGCTCCTAGGGCAACCCGATGTATCCGTAACTTCCTTCCTCGGCGTAGGTTTAGACGAAAGTGGGGAGGAACATCTCCCCTGTCCAGCGGGAATATCGTCATCACTATCTTGGCCAATAGAGGACGAATGTCGTAGGTGCCGTAGTTGTTGCACACTTCTGGTTTGAACAGTACAAGGCGGAGTGAGCAGTTCCACAAGGCGTGTGATTTCGCCTCTTATAATAGCCATTTCAGAGTGTATTTTGTCTATCTCCTCACGAGTCACGGAGGTAGACAAGTTCAAAGTCTCCTGCATTGATTCCATATAAAGCGACAATAAGTAAACAAAAATCCCAGTGTCCAACAAATAAAACGAAAACGCCAGCAATTGGCAGACAACACACCATTCAACATTCGTTCTTGGATTCAATCAATAAATTACTATTGTCTCCAGCACTGTTTCCAGTTTCCTGGTTTGTTGTCTGCCAATTGCTGGCGTTTTCGTTTTATTTGTTGGACACTGGGATTTTTGTTTACTTATTGTCGCTTTATATGGAATCAATGCAGGAGACTTTGAACTTGTCTACCTCCGTGACTCGTGAGGAGATAGACAAAATACACTCTGAAATCGCTATTATAAGAGGCGAAATCACACGCCTTGTGGAACTGCTCACTCCGCCTTGTACTGTTCAAACCAGAAGTGTGCAACCGAACTTTACGGCACCTACGACATTCCGGTCCTCTATTGGCCAAGATAGTGATGACGATATTCCCGCTGGACAGGGGAGATGTTCCTCCCCACTTTCGTCTAAACCTACGCCGAGGAAGGAAGTTACGGATACATCGGGTTGCCCTAGGAGCTCTGTTAATAGAATGTCTGCAACCGATAACAACGAAGACGATCAATTTTTAATATCTGGCGCCAAACCTAAACGCCATCCTCCAGTGCGGACTTATGCTGGTGAAGAAAAGAACCGTGCGGTTCCCAACACACATAATAAAGGTACTGTGTTAAATCTCTGCCCTCGGAGAGACATTGAGAAAGGGCATACATATAGTTTGGACAATTTTATAAAAATGCCTTTAGATTTCAAGGACTTTTCCAGGCCTAGTTCTACACATCAACAGGAAAAAGGTGTAGGAGGCTATCCTTCTTTGAAAAAGCTGATTTACTCTTTTGGTAATAATCTTACTAAGGTAAAAAATACACAAGTAGAAAATATGTACCTCCGGAAATGTCTGGACAGTAATGTTATACCGATGGGCTTGCGTTTTTTCAAGGAGCCCATGGGTGTTGAAATGAATACTAAAAATATTAAAACCTGTAATGACATGTTTAATGAGTTCGGAATTAAGTTTATGTTATTTATAATTGAATGTAATGACCTTAAAATAAGTGCTTTGTTAAGTGAAATTGAAAGTATGGATAGAATTATACAGAATGATATGCTGTTTGAACATTGGGAAAGGTTATACTTTAAACAATTTGAGTATGCTGAAAGTATATACAGGAAAACGTATGAAAGAAAATGTAGAAAGCTACAAAGGGATATTGCACAGTATGAGAAGGGAACTGCATATAGGTGGAACAGCAATGATAGAAAATATGCAGTGGCCAAGCAGGATAGAAAATATTCTAACCCCGTTAATGAAAATATTACTCACCTCAATGAAGAGGAGTGTTTTTTAGAGGAAGGGAGAGAGGAATGGACAACTGTAGAACGGAAGGGGAAAGGGCGGAATGCTTGGAGAAACCGCAGATACAATTAGTATCTGACCTTCCTTATACTAATGAGTTCACAGTTACAACTGGCACTGACACTCTGGTTGCCAGTGTTATTGTTAGAGATCCTCACTTGGAAGCCAACAAAAGTGGGATTGTATATAGCAGTGGTGAATTCAAGATTTTTAATTACACTACCCATTCAATTTCACCTGAGTATTATAAAATATTTTCCAAGGGTATGAAGTTTATACCTGATTATAGTTTGGATTTTACCGATACACTTGTTGAATTCAAACTATTCTTGAGAAAATTAAATTTAGGAATTTTTTTCAAAAATCATAATAGTATTACTGTTTCACAAATGGGTGAATTGAAGAAAAAAAGTACATTCACCCCCCCTATGTGCACCACTTTAGCTTCTTTTGAAAATGTGGTCAACTCACAAGTATATGCTTTACACAATAAATATAAGCATCTAAGGGGAGAGAAACAGTCTAGATGTGAGGTTTTGGACGTGGTTGAATCCTTGTGCGACAAAAATATTAGAATCATGTCCGCTGACAAGGGTGGGGGCATAGTGTTTTATGATAATGAAAAATATATTAATAAAATTTTTGAATTATTGAATAACTCAACACAATATACCCCCTCTTCGTTGAATGAGGTCAACATTGCCCATGGACGTATTGATTCGTACTTGGAAGAATTTATAATAGAGAATAGAATCAGTGAAGAATTATATAGATTTTTGAAGGTTGAATACCCTATACTTGCGACCATTAATGGTATCCCCAAAGTCCACAAAAATGTTAATGACCCTCCATTTCGACCAATAATTTCTGGTAGTGCAAGTAAAGCCTTCCCTTTTGGTCAGGTGATCCACCATAAATTGAAACATATGTATAAAACCGTGTGCCACATCATGAAGGATTCATGGGAATTCCTGGGTATCTTTAAACATGACTTGTGGAAGTCTGATCTCATTTATGTTACTATCGATGTCCAGGACTTATTCTCAAGTATACCCAAGGATGATGGCCTAGTTAGATTTAACAATAGTATATGTAGAGAGAGTGGCCTGGGACATGAAGACATTTCCTTGTTGATGGAATTCATGGATATAGTTTTGGATCACAATTATATTTACTTTGAGGGGGAGTATTACAAACAGAAAACGGGGGTAGCCATGGGTACCGCGTGTGCCCCTATATATGCTAACTTGGTGCTATTGGACTGGGAAACTGAATTTATATTTAAATCGGAGTGGATGTCCCAAATTAAGAAATATGTCAGATATTTGGATGACATTTTTATGCTATGGGAGGGTGGTGAACAAGATCTATCGTGCTTTATGGGATACATCAATAGCACCACTGATTATCTTAAGTTCACCCACCAGTATGATCATACTGGTATTGGTTATCTAGATGTCTACATCTATAGTGAGGGTGAATCATTCCAGTCCCGTATCCATAGGAAGGATACGTTCAGCAACGGGTACTTACATTTCAGCAGTGCCCATTCATACAGCACCAAAAGGGGCATTATCAAGGGGCAGTGTATTCGTGCTGCCCGTATGACAACTGATAGGAGGTACTTACTGCAGGAAATGTCATATTTAGGGCAACTGTTTTCAGATAAAGGGTACCCCCAAAAAATGATCAAGGACATTACTGGATATGTCATTAAGGAATGGGGACACAAATATAAACCCTTATTGGGGGTAGGTATTGTTAAAAACTATGATAGCAACAACAATAACAACAATAGTGGCAGGCAGGGAATAAACAATGAATACACTAAGGCATGTGTAATTAAATATGGTAGACATACTAATGAGGTGAAGAATATTATTTCTACGAACTGGAATATTTTGACAAGTGACTTGGTGATAAAGGACAAAGTAACTATTGAACCGCATTTTGTTTACAAAACGGGAAATAATTTGAAAAGGATTATAGAAATTAAATCTAATTATCAACAGGCTAGGAAAATATAGAGAACAGGTACTAAAAAATGTGGTCAATGTAATTTTTGCAAATACATACTGGACACGTCCAATATTATATTAGGAAACAGTTTAAAAAGCAAGGTATGGTTCTGTAATGGTAATCGTTTGACTAAACACATAGTCTATTTGGGTGTTTGTCAAACATGTAAAAGTTACTATGTGGGTAAAACCGATCGCTGTTTAAAGAACAGAATATATGATCACACTTACTGTATGAGGAAATGTGATGTCAATAATGCCTTATCTAGACACCTAATAAGTAATCCTCAATGTAAGGTGTTTAAATTTGCCATCCTAGATATAGTTATTCCAAACCCCCGTGGGGGTAACATTAAGGCTGCGGTGGGGGAAAGGGAGATCAGATGGCAGATCATGTTAGATGCGGCTACCCCCCCTGGCCTTAATGAGCTGATTCCAACAAAGCCACTAGTTAGGACTTAGAACGTCCATGTTTTTACTGTATATATACATATGTTCATAAGTTATAAGTTATATGTGTAATCTGTATAGTATTTTATATTATATATTATACATCATAAATTTTAGATCATAGTTAACAATGTCATTAATGACAAGGAATTAGATGAATTATAGTTTTGTATATCTGATTTACAAAGATTAATAATTGATTAGTTGTGAGGTACACAAATAAATATTTTATATTTGTATTTGATAATAGGAATTAAATTTGAGCAAGTCAGCATTAGTGGGTATTTCTTTATAGGATATTGCATTGTATTTGGGTTTTAAATTGACTAAGTGTATTTTTAATGACAGTTCACACAGCACTGTTTGATATGTGAACATTATGTGGCATAAGTCGCAATATGTATGGTTTTAAGCACTACAGATGAAGTGCTCAATTTTGTTACACAATTGTGTACTTAAAGTTTTAATAGGATAATTGATTAAAAAAGGCGTTTTTTCTTGTGGGAGGCTGTATATAAGGTGATGTATTTTAAGCACTCATTGTTCTGATGAAGGCAGTTTTAAACTGAAGAAAGCGCTCAACATTCGTTCTTGGATTCAATCAATAAATTACTATTGTCTCCAGCACTGTTTCCAGTTTCCTGGTGTGTTGTCTGCCAATTGCTGGCGTTTTCGTTTTATATATATATATATATCTATATATATATATATATATATATATCTATATATATATATATATCTATCTATCTATATATATATATATATATATATATATATATATATATATATATATATAGACACACACAGACATACACACACACATGCACACAGAAATGAACACCAACATAAATTATGATTTCATCTGTGAATACATTGACTGAGACACCAACAGAGGCTTAGAGTCATAACCGAAATATATTTATATAACCTTTGTAACCATACACACAACATAACTATTCACTCTGAGAAACCGATATTCTGCATGTATGCGTTTAGTTTTTTCTTTAAATGTCTCAACGTTTTATCAAAGTTACATGCGATGAACAAATGAGTAATGTCTCTTTATGAGTGAGTGTGTGTGTGTGTGTGTGTGTGTGTGTGTGTGTGTGTGTATATATATATATATATATATATATATGTGTGTGTGTATATATATATATATATATATATATATATATATATATGCGTGTGTGTGTATATATGTATATATATATATATATATATATATATATATATATATATATATATATATATATATAGTTATATATACATGTGGGTGTGGGTGTGTTTGTGTGGGTGTGCGTGGGCATGTCTGATTAATTTGATCATCTGTGAAAATGGACATTTGCATTGACATATCAAAAAATATAAAGTAAGCAATTGGATGCAGGATAAATTGACTTCCTGTGACATATTCATGTGGAAGACATTGTGTACTCCTTGCATTTTTTCAGAATTGATCACAAATGGCTAAGATTGACATAATTGGCCATAGGAGAGGAAAGAGTTAAAACTATCTGAGCAGAAGTATAATTTGCATCAGTGTTATGCAAAAGACTTTTGAACTTCTGACTGCAGGAGGAAATGCTGACAACAGGTGGAAGTCGACTCATCTGATGTTAATTTACTTGTTGAGATGTAGATGGTAGAAACACATAACAAAGGAGGTCTTGAAAGCATGTAAGACCAAAGACATCCTTGGCTGATGTCAAGGTAATTGTTCAGAGGAAGGTGTAAATGCATAACAAAGAATGGACAGGAGATCTCAAAGGAACAAAATCAAGGTATTTAGATGCCTGTGTAATATTTCTAAGGATTAAGGCAGAATTCCATAACAAAGGAGGGTGAGGTGATCTGCATGAATAACACAGCAACATGCTCAAAGTGTGTGAAGCACAAACAGTGTTTTTTTTTTTCCACTCCTGGCATCAAACCAATATAGTCTCATCTCTCATTCCTTAGTAGTAAAATGTGGTAATAGTTTTGAAGTGTGACTGATATGTGGAAACATAATGTATAAGGATTAAAGAAATAATGCAAGATTGGAGATATGTATGCCATATGGCATATGGTTGTGCCCCTGTTCCAAATCCGACTAGGCATTTATATATCAGATTAAACTTAGCTCTGCTTATC
>NC_056728.1:1339664329-1339784329 GCF_019279795.1 Protopterus annectens | reverse complement strand
GTATGCTAGACAGACTTTTTGTGTCTAATTAGAAGTAGTCAGTAAAACCTTATGCATATATAAATAAAAGTACAGTTTTGTACCTACCATAAATGTAGATGTTCGAGTGCTAATACAGCTGCAGCCATAACAGATGGGTTCTCCTGCCGTCAGGCGTGTCCTCGATCGGCCGAATTCCAAAGTCTAGGTCCGGCGTTGGTTGTCATCGCTTCTTCCCTGACGTCAGTGCGACAGGGGTATAAAAGAACCAGCCTACGCCATTTTCTTCAGTTTTTCTTGCCCCAGATGTCAGGTGCCCCCAGAAGGAAGGCAATACATAAATTTGTGTAATAAAGCAATGCCATATAATCAAAATAGAGTAGTTGCAAGCAAATACACCATAAATGAATACCCCAATCAGGTTGTATGAGGAGGTGTTAGCCAATAGGCCTGTCCCAAGAGGGGAAGGAGGGAGGGAAACCTGGACTGCAGCTGTATTAGCACTCGAACATCTACATTTATGGTAGGTACAAAACTGTACTATATTCATTGTGCATACAGCTGCAGTCATAACAGATGGGTAGAATCCCAAAGCTAAGAAAGGGGTGGTAGGCACTAGGTGGAACTAGGAGGAGCCAGGATGCCCTGCAAGACTGCAGTGGCAAAGCCTGCTCTAGTTTTGGAGTATAATGGTAGGTGGTAGTGCTTGGAGAAGGTATGCACAGAACTCCAAGTGGCTGCTTCCAAAATATCTTTGGTAGGAACTCCTCTGAGGAAAGCTGCAGAGGCAGCTGTGGCCCTTGTGGAGTGAGATCTGATGCCTGCAGGTACAGTTTTGCAATGAAAAGAGTAACAAAAGCGTATGCAGTGGGCTATCCATTTTGAGATTGTCTGTTTGGAAATTGGCTTCCCTTGAGCTCCTATAGCATAGGACACAAAGAGCTGTTCTGATTTTCTGAAAGGCTTTGTTCTGTCCAAATAATAACGCAGTTGTCTGTGGATGGCCAAGGAATGTAGTAATCTCTCCCCTTTGTTTTGAGGATTAGGATAAAAGGTAGGTAAGTGTATAGCCTGATTCAAAGCTACCCTGGATACCACTTTTGGCATAAAGGACGGGTTGGTTCATAAGGAAACTCTGTCCTGATGGAAGGCTGCACAGCCATGAGGGCTTGTAGTTCCGATACCCTACGAGCTGAGGTAATAGCCAGAAGGAAAGCTGTTTTCCAGGACAAATATTGCAAATCTGTTGAGGCAGCTGGCTCAAAAGGAGGCAAGGTCAGCTTTTCAAGAATGAAATATAGGTCCCAAGCAGGTATTGGTTGTTTCCTTGGGGGTTTTATATTCTTAGCCCCTCTGAGGAACTGTCTTAAGAGGGGGTGAGAGAATAAAGGTGGATCAGTGTTGTTTTCTGCAGTAATGGCTGAGGCATGGATTTTGATGGAGGAGAATTAAAGTCCACTGCTTAGCAGCTCAGCTAGATACTGTAATATTTGAGGTAAATTCAGTTTTCCTGGATTCTGGCCCTTTTTCTCATTCCAGGCACAAAACCGTTTCCATTTTGCGGAGTAAGCTTTTCTAGTAGACGGCCTTCTGGCCTCCAAAATGACATCCTGCACCTCCGTGGAGAGTAGGGTCTGTTGTGATGTTAAGGAATCTTCCATGCGGCCAGATTGAGTGTTTTCAGCTGACTGTGAAGAGTTTTGAAGCTGTGCTGAGTCAGAAGAAGAGGCATTAGAGGTAGGGTCCATGGTGGGGAATGCGTCAGGCTACTCAGGAGTGGGTACCAGTGTTGTCTTGGCCAGTCTGGAGCAATGAGAATCATCTTTGGTCTGTCTGCTCTGGTTTTTAATAGAACTTTGGGCAGCAGAGGAAGAGGTGGGAAGGCATAAACTGTCATTGTTCTCCAACTGAAAGAGAAAGCGTCCACTCTCCAGGCCTTTGGATGAAAAGTCCTTGAGCAGAAGTTTGTCAATTGGTGATTTTTGTGGGAGGCAAAGAGATCTATGTCTGGCCTTCCCCATGCTTGAATTATCTCTGTAAAAACTTGAGGATGCAACTTCCATTCGTGTGGATCTGTCATATTTCTGCTTAGGTTGTCTGCCAGTGTGTTTTCCTTGCCTGGCAAGTACTGTGCTTGAAGTTCAATTTGTAATGCCAGAGCCATGTTCCAAAGTGACATGGCCAGCCTGCATAGGGGGTATGAATGGGTTCCTCCGTGTTTGTTTATGTACCACATTACTGTGGTGTTGTCTGTCCTTATCAATAGTTGACCTGGATGCAGAAGGTCTTTGAAAGCTATAATAGCATTTATTACTGCTAGCATTTCCTTTTCATTGATATGAAGGTACTTTTCTTTTTGGGACCATTTGCCCTGAATGCACCGATCTGTCATGTGCGCCCCCCAGGCATAGTCCAAGGCATCTGTTGTGATGACTTGATTTACTTGAGGCTTGCAGAATGGGAGACCTGTGTTTGTTTGGCATGCTTGAGCCCACCACAGAAATTCCTTTTGAAGACATGGAATTAGTGGTATTATTGTTTCCAAACTGTGGCTGTGTTGAGACCATAGGTTTTTCAGGTACCATTGAAGTTTCCTCATATGCAGCTTTGCACATAGGATTAGTAGGATGCAAGATGCCATGAATCCCAGAGCCTGCAGGATTTTCCTTGCAGTCAGCCTGGTGAAATTTGCTAGTGTTCTGAAGTATTGTGTTAGTTGCCCCTGCTTCTCTGGCGTGAGGTAGGCCATCTGGGTGTTTGTGTCCAAGTTGGCACCCAGGACAATTATTTTCTGAGAGGGTACTAGCCTTGATTTCTTTTTGTTGACTGTGTATCCCAGAGAATTCAACAACATTGTTCCCCTGTACTCTTCACTTATCAGACCAATGATCGAGTACAATGCCCCATTCGGGATGTATCTCACCCGACATCTGCAGCAATTGGAGAGACCCCAAAAGTTCCTCACCAAAAGGATAAAGGGACTCCAAAATCTGTCATATGCTGCCAGATTGAAGAAACTCCAGCTTTATTCAGTCGCATACCGTCTGCTCAGAGGTGACATGTGCCTGACATACAAGGCCATGTCCAACCCGGAATTAATGGACATGCTCCACCTCAAAAAATCCAAATCCACCAAAACCACTAGAGCAAGTGACTTAAACCTTAGCACGGACATAAATAGGACGTGCTGGAGGGATAGATTTATCACTCAGAGACTCCCTATGCTGTGGAATAAAATCCCGGTCCATGTGAGGCAGAGCACCTTGCTGGCTCTGTTCTAGAGAAATCTTGACCTGTGGATGGGAGATTGTAGGTTTACCCCGGGAATCATCTCTGTGTCACTGCTGGACAGAGGCACAACAAACTAATGGGCACAGTATTTTTTCATATAAGGGGTGGCGTAAGCCACAAAAATTTGGGCTAGGCTTATAAATGCCTTAGGGCAGATAGCCTAGTATAAACCTATGAACCTATGAACATTATTACATAAGCCAGATGTTTCAGAAGTATGTGCTTGCTGTCCACTTGGATCAGGCAGTTGTCCAAACAGGGGTATATTTGTATCCCTTGAAGTCTGCAGTAGGCAATTACTGATGCCAGGCATTTCGTGAATACTCTGGGCGCAGTAGATAAGCCAAAGGGCAATGCAGAGAATTGATAATGGGTTGAACCTGCAAGAAATCTGAGGTATCTTCTGCAATTTTGTCTGATTGGGACATGCAGGTATGCCTCCTTGAGGTCCAATGTTACCAGCCTAGACTCCTTGCCCAGCTTGGGAAGAAGCTGCTGTAAAGTGAGCATCTTGAATTTTGGTATGAGTAAAAATGTGTTTAGGATGGAAAGGTCCAAAATAGGTCTCCAATCTTTTCTCTTCCTTGGTACCAGGAATAGTCTGGAATAAAAACCTTGACATTGTTAGTGAGTAGATACCTCTTGAATAGCTTTCATGTCCCTGAGATCTGAAATTTGTCTTTGTGCCTCTGCCCTTTGATTGTGTGGCAGGTTTGGCATGCCTCTCATTTTTGGAAGGATGTGAAAATGGAATCTGTAGACTCTGTTTATAATGTCCAGGATCCATTTGTCTTTTGTGACAATATGCCAATTTTTTGAAAATAATGCCAGTTTTTCGCCTAAGGGTGCTGCCATTTGAGCCTTGCTTGGCATGCAAAGGGGAAAGTCATTGGGCTTGCTTTCTGAATGGCTGCAAACTATCCTCACCACCTCTTTGTGTAGGAGCTTGCCATTGTCTGTCTCTAAACGATCCTTGAGATTGCCCTCTGCCCCTCGGGCGCCTGTATCTACCTCTTTGGGGTCTGTCCGTGGCTGGAAAGGACCAATTTTTGGAAGGTCAATTTCTACTGAAATGTGGAGGTTGTACCTGTAGCAAATCTTTCACTGTTTGCATTTGGTTGCGAAATTTTCGTAATTTCCGGAGCTGGCCGACCGGCACTTGCGAACTGCTTCTGCTTCGGGCACCGCGCGGCAAGAAAGACTGAAGAAAATGGCGTCGGCTGGTTCTTTTATACCCCTGTCACACTGACGTCAGGGAAGAAGTGACGACAACCGACGCCGGACCTAGACTTTGGAATTCGGCCGACCGAGGACCCGCCTGACGGCGGGAGAACCCATCTGTTATGACTGCAGCTGTATGCACGATGAACATCATACACACAATCCATGTGAAATGTCATTTTCATTTAAATTTACACAATAAATTAAGTAAGCAGACAGACAGGTGCCATGTGAAGTCATAGTTTTATTTATTTCACAACTTCACAACTATCATGTCTAGGTATAGATGGATGAGAAATGACAATTTGCTGATTAATTATGACAATGAAGGACAGCTACAATACACACTGTCAAATTATAGGAACACCATTGCACATAAAAATAAAAAAATGACTAAAATAAAGAGAGCCTTCTATACTGGATATAGCCACTCTATTAAACATCTTATTTATATTTATACATTTCACATATGTACATACATAGAAATATTTCGCTCTTGAGCAATAATGCCATTATTGCATGTAAAGATATAGTTAGAATTTGACCTTATTTCCAGTTCTTACATTTGTTCAAATATCATCTTGCTTGAATTCCTCTTCTGCATGTAGACCAACTGTTTGACATTCCTTTGGAAAGTGGTATAATTCTTTATTCTATTTATATTTTTGTGTTTTTGTTTTGCACTATAGAGCTGATGCTGTGACTCAAAAGGGTCTCTCAGCCTCCCACTTACATGGTTATCAGTCTAAAATTAATAAGAACAACAACAAATAAAAAGGTGAATAAAGAAATAAGGGCAAAAAAAATGTAAATGATTTCAAACATTTAAGTTTAATTCATGGTACCTTGTAGAGTGCAGTGCACATTTATTTCTTGTTTCATCACATACTGAAATAAACAAATGTTGCTTGACATGTACCATGTTATGCGTGTATATAGTGGTTAGTCTTACAGTACGTAAATCGCAGTCGGGGGTATTGAAAAAGGGTAAATTGCACACTGTGAAAAGCATAAATAAGCATTCATTGTTGATTCATAGATTAGTACTAGGCTAACTGCCCTTGCGAGCCATTTTAAGCCTAGACAATTATCCCCTGTGAGATTCAAACCCTGTACCTTGTGTCTGTAAGGCAAACACCTTAACCATTAGGCCATCCTCCCAACCCCTGTGATGTGAAGGGGATTTGCAATTCAGAGATATCTGTAGCACAGTCATGAAAAAATGTGTCATCAGTAATGTATATTAATGACCTTCGAATTGACAGTAAAAAGTGATGGCTTATAGAAATACATACATCGATCAACTGATGTTATTGTCTGGATATCTATTCGATATGTCTGGATATATATTCAATATGCAGCATGTACATTTGTAAAATGCCTTGTAATTATATATTCGTTTGATAATTTCATCATTATATAGTAGGCAAGCAGTTAAAATGACTGAATAATAAGCTTAGCCAGCTAAGACTATGCACTGCACAGTCAGTTAAGCTCCATGGACCAGAAGGACCATGCTGCATAGCGCAAAGAGGATTTATGATTTCCAGGCTATTCATTCAGAATACTGAATACTGACCATGTCATGTATTGCTTGACATGCACAGGAAAGTTTTATTCAGTGAGTCTGCCAACACTCAAGTAAGATTAAGATCTGTAAAAATGTAGGTGACTGACGGAAAGAATACCCTTGTTACTTGATAGGTTAATTGGTAGTTAGTAGGATACTGACCCAAAGGTCTTTATAAGCATATCCGTGGTTACCCAATATAATACTAGAGAAACACAATATTAAGCATCTAGCCTAACGTCAAAATCTTAGTTAAAAATAGATGCTCATATGTAGGAGCATAATAGGTGAAATCACGCAAGGGAATTTATGGGTTTCCATCCAGTCATAAGGGCTACATGTAAAGAGGCTCATAGAGAGGCTCTGTTTGATGTGAACTGCTTGCCTATTCACGAGGAGTGGCAATCTCTGAGAGACATATCTGTCTCTCCAGCAGGTCCTATTTATGACTCAGTGCAGGATAAGGTGTATGGAGAAAGTGGCCCTTATCTCTTTATTCTTGCTGATGTGCATAGTTTAAAGTTAGGTTTGGAATATGACATTGCTGGGTATGTGGGCACAAGTCTCCAGTAAGTAGTCTGTATGCTACTGAGTACAGTGACAGTGATTTGAGTCTGTCACTGCGTGACATGTGGTGTAGACCCTATAATTTTCTTGCTTAGAATTCTCTTGGGTCTATCAAGTTGATGCTGGTGCGAGGGTAGGTAAATACAAAGGGTGCATTGTACTCAGTTATTTGTCTGATGAGGGTTGAGTATAGGGGAGTTAGGAGCTGTTTTGCCTTTGCTAATGCAGTGAGCGATTTAGAATGCCTTACTTACTACAGTAGATACATGGTGGTAAAAGTTTAGCTACAGTCAACTTGCATTCACAATTCTATCAATAGTGAGTTGTTACTTAGGGTATTATTATTTATATGGTAGTCTGCATGGATATCATTTTTACCTAATGGGATGATAATCCATTTTTTAGCACTGAGATGGAGTCCATGACTTGGACAACAATCATTGAATTGTGTAAGTCCCTCTTCAAGTATATTGACATCTTCTGGCCACTGAATGATTATACCTAATTTTCATTCATCAGCAAAGTTAGACACACGACTATAGTTTGGCCTGAACTTCTGAGAAGTGTATGCAAAACAATAGGGGGCCAACACTGACCCCTGTGGAATCCCACTGCAGACAGGTGTGCTGGTCTAGCTAAAGTCACAAATTTTGAATGAGTGCTATCTGAAGGTGAGACAGTTAACAACACACCTCACAACATAAGGGTTTATATTCAACTGGGAACGTTTATCAATGATACATAAATGTGCGACTGTATTAATGGCTAAGTCAAGGTTGGATGTATGCACAGATTTGACTTGATTTATGCCTCTAGTGATTATTTTTAAGTCATCTATCTGGTTTAAGAGGCATGAACTTTCTTTTACAAAACCAAATGTGTGAGATTAATGGTTTGTAGGTCATCTATGTCCTTATTTATAGGATTCATGATAATTTGTTCCATGGTCTTACAGAAAAGGATGGTTAAAAGTATGTCTCTGTAGTTTCTGTAGTATGAGTCTAATTTTTAATAGTGTTGGCAAGTGCCATATGTCAAATGGGAAAAAAACTGTTACTCATAAAACTAGCAATAAATGGTCAATGAGACGAATGCTGTAAGGAGCAGGCTATACTGTCACCGTAGTCAAAATACTTTGGACATGACACTGAATGAGTGTCTGCATGTATATATGTGTATATATATATATATATATATATATATATATATATATATATATTTATATGCGCCAACACAGCACATGTATGGGTGTGTGTACATCTGTGTACATAAACAGAGACACACACAAATTCAGACACAGATTTTTGTGTTTGTGTGTGTCTGTGTGTGTGTGTGTGTGTGTGTGTGTGTGTGTGTGTGTGTGTGTGTGTGTGTGTGTGTGTGTATGTGTATGCATTTATTTGTGCCTTTCTTCTTGGGTCGCCACTGAAATGGGCCTTTTACCTCAGTTTTACTAACCCAGATAACAATAACAAAATACAAATTTAGAAAATAATATATATATATATATATATATATATATATATATATATATATATATATATATAAAATATATATATATATATATATAGAATGACATAAAGATATACAGCAAATACATTTTAAATAACCAAAGAAATGCATATGATAAACAAAGAATGACACATGCAAATATTTAATTAAATTATTATTTATTTCCATCTTGATAAGGGAATAACAGGTCTCATCAACAGAGACATCTAAGTCACAAGAAATGCAATTTTGATAAAAGGTATGAGAATGCAAATATTACAGGCGATGTATACCACTAAGACAAGAAGGTGCACTTCAGACACAGTTTAAAGAAAATACACACAATATTACATATCCAGCATAGAAAATTTTGACACGCATTGAAGAATGGCTTGCATAACTAACCGGTCACTAAGACACAGCCATGCTGTGGTTTTACACCCACATGAATATAAACTTTGCATATTCCATACATGCTTAGTATGCACAGAATCAGGAGGACTACATTTAACGCAACTTTCAGATGGTAACCAGTGTAACTCTACTGCAGTCAAATAGTCAGAAAAAGAGTGAATATACAATCATTTTACCACAATACAGGGAAGAAATAAAATTAAGTTGAATGGAGTCCATATTATACAAACAGGTACTGTGTGTGTGATTCATGAAGGGTATCAGCCTAGGAGAAATTACATTTTAGTACAGTAACAAGATTCAATGTCACAGTTGTCTAACATTTTTTTTTATGTTGTGATGTTATGAGTGTATCCCTCTAGAATCTTAGGATATTTGCAACTCAGTGTGTTTGTTTTCAAGATGAGAATGTCCAAAGTAATGCTTCCTGTAAAATTTGGGAAAACTGTCTTATAAATGTATGTCTGCATGAGTGCATGCACTAATAAGCAACATAATGCTGAACATATGACAACTAATTAACAGTGAAGGGGAAAAAAGCATGTAGCAACAGGCATGATAAATGAAATAAAATTGCCTAGGTTGCGATAATCTTTCCACTAAGTTTTACAAAAACAAGCACATACTAAAGATATATTTTCACTGCTGCAAAGGCTGAGTGTGACTACATAGCATATCAGGTGGATTGTAACCAGCCAGTCAACTAATAGTCTTTGGGTGGGGGAGGGAAAGCACAGAACAACAAACTGTAAATTCTAAGCATTTCCTATAATAACCGTGACACATGGAGTTTGTGAATTCTAACATCCAGTATGCAAACAAACTTATCTGAAAATCCTGCCTCTGTGTGAATATGTGACTTAAACTGCACTAAAAGGTAAACAAAATACTCTAGCAAGCAGCTAATTTTAGAAACAAAATAATGCCCCTTTACAAGATTTGCTTTACTGCTGTGCTTTCTAGAGTAGTAGCAGCAGCAGTCTGATCGTAAAATGCATGAAAGGCTACTTTTCTCAATGGATAAAATGCACAGGTTAGACTAATGAATAGCTCACATGGAGAGCTGTTGTCAGTAGAGCTGCAATTTGAGCTGGAATCTGGCTAAAACCTTAGAAACTTCCTGTAGGCACATTTACCCTACCCCCCTGAGCCAAAGGTGAGCATGCTCAGAAAGGCAAACCTGAAATGTAAACAAAGGCTGAATCAAAACAAAAAAATCCCTGGCAACAAGGGGAAACTAGCTGGCTGACCTTCCATCTTGTCCAGTGCTTTGGTGTTTAGAGGAGTAAAGAAAGTGCAACCAAATGGGAGGAACTTCCCAGTTTGATCCTCTAGTGCTCACTCGTATGAGCATGTAAGACAATACCTGGAGGAGCTACTAAAGACAAATAGAGTAAAGTGAGGCATCGCTAGAGCCCCCAGGTGTTAAAGTGAAATGTTGATTGGCTTGCTGGAGATTCAGCATACTGGCTCTAATGAATACAGTTAGAAAACAAGTGTCATTATTTTCTGATGGTAATTTACCGTTTGTATGCAAGAAAATCTCAGATTGTACGAGTGAAGGAACAAAATTCTGAGCCGAAACCAGGGACTTCCCTCAAAATCAGGGGTGTTTGAAAGGTGTGATTTCATACTTGGCTCAAACTGTTGCTTCTTATCATGCATTCAGATTCCTCAGGAGGAAAATAAGGTGACACAGTATCCCCATTCTTCTGAGAACATTACACAGTTTGCTATGGTCCACACTGTCAAAGGTTTTATAGTAGTCAAAAAAGAACAGGTGAATATTTTTGTGGAACTTCCTTGTTTTCTCTATTATCCAGGGGATGTTGCATTTTTATCTTAGGTGTCTCTGCCCCTTCTAAAAAATCTTGAGAATTACCTTGCAAATGTACAAAACAAATGCAATTGTTTGATAATATGAGCACTTTTTAGCACTGCCCTTTTAGGTAATAGAATATAAATTGTCCGTTTCCATTAAAGGCACTGCTGTATTTTCAAATATGCTGTCAGATTCTCTGCAGCACTACAACAGTATTAATTATCAGGATTTTAAACAATTAATTTAGAATTCTATCACTTCTTGATATTAGCAAGGTTTTGTTATTTAGGATGTCTGGCTCAGTATTGGAGAACATAACTGAATATTTTAGAGATGTTAAGGTCCTTCTTACATAGTTCTTCAGTGTAGTCCTGCCACCTCCACCTCTCCTTAATGTCATCTACTTCTGCTAGATCCCCACCATCTTTGTCATTTATCAGCACATTTTTGTTGTAAGTTTCCCTTAATATTGACAATCTTCTCAAAGTGATATTTTGTTTTCTCATTTAATTATTTCATTATAGTGATTTGCACTGGTCATTTAAATATACTTCCGTGTCTCTTCTAACTCAATATTCCATTTGACATATTTTCCCTGACTCAAGTGCCTTTGCCATCCTTTTCCCTCAGCCACATCTAAAGCTTCCCATATAACCATTTTAACTTTGTAACCTTCTTTCTATTCAGAATATTTTTGCCATCTCCTTGATGATACAACAAACCTCTGTCCATAGTTCTTCAGGCATTTAACCAGCAGATCTAATCTGTTAAATCTGTTCTTCACCCCCACTACATATATTGATCTCACAGCTAGTTGGCCTGGATCTTTTTATTTTAATTTAATTCTAAACTTTGCAATAAGAAGCTGATGGTCAAAGGTAGAGCCAGCTTCAGGCCTTGATTTTGTTGCCCGTCTTCAGCCCTTCCATCTCTGAGTGCAAACTACATAATCAATAGGATTTTAGTATTGACTCTGTATATGTGTTTAGATGAGGCATGTTAGGTAGGACTGTAGTCTGGTAAAAGACCCTTTTCAACCACTGTCTGGGCATACCTCTCAACTGTACAGATTTTTGCAGAATGGCAATATTTTTGCAGTATATTTTGGTCCATTCCTCATAAAATATGTGGTTTTCTGGCAAATCAAAACCACAAAATCACCAGAGACCACAAGGAGATGAAACAAATAGCCGTATTAGCATTATAAACTTTTAATATACGCTTTTGTCTCAAAAGACTTCTTCAGAAACAGAATACAATCAATAACACTCCATCATCCATTTAAGCAATAACTTAACCAATAAAATCACAGTTCCAATTAAAATGTTAAACTATCTAATTATTGTTTAAATGGATGATGGAGTGTTATTGATTGTATTCTGTTTCTGTTTTTGAGATGAAAGATAAAGTTAATATAAATAAATTAATAATTAATAAATAATAATAAATTAATACAAGATAAAGTTAATAAAGCTAATATGGCTCTTTGTTTCATCTTCTTGTGGTCTGTAGTGTTTTTGTGTTTTTGGTTGCTAGTTTTTACCTCCTTTCATTCAGTCCTGTTTATATTTTATTCTGGTAAATCACTGAGGAATGGAGTCACTAAATAATGACATACATTTTAGTTTCAGCCTTCTTATTCTTCAGAAAATGCATACTAACACAAATCTTGTTACTCTAGCAACTTTTTAAGTTTATAAGAGCAACATTTAAAATATGTCCCCATTCTGGGCCTTTGTCCCCCATATTTTAGGCTTTGTTCAGATTTCTTGTACTAAGAATTTGAGAGGCATGTGTTTGGGCCATAAGACTATACAACACAAATACAGGCATAAATACATACAGATAGATATTGGTAAAAATTTATAACAAGCAAAAAATACTTAAATAATAAATCAACATGCAGTTCAGAATTAATATATATATATATATATATATATATATATATATATATATATATATATATGGTAAATGCTGGAAAAGTCTACAGTGATTGTAAAATGCAGACTGCTAATTATTAATATAATGAATGGAAAACTACAGTGAAGTATTGAAGAAATGCAACATATTTTATCTATGTGTAAAACTGTCTCTTGACAGTGTTTGCTATGACTAGTGAATTATCTTACCTTGCTATGGAAAGGGTAGAAAGCTTTTCGACAGAACACACGCTGTCAAAATTGGTGACTCCACTCTACCAGTAGACCCATCACCAGTGGAATACCGTAGGGATTTATGCTGGGTCCTTTACTGTTTGGCATCTATTTCTCAGACGTCCAGGCCAAAGTAGATGGCCCTTGGCTCACCAAGTTCACTGATGACTGCAAACTGGGAGCAATCGAGTCCCCCAATGACTTCAAGATGTTACAAGAAGGGCTAACACAAAGAAATGACTGCTGCCAAAGCCATGGTCTAAAACTAAATACAAAAAATGCATTATTATACCGTTTGGCAGAATGGAATTCAGTACAAATTACTATATTGACAGCACCCACCTAAATTCCAATCCAGTGGTGCAAGACTTGGGAACCCAGGTTGATAGCAATCTGAGTTTTGACCACCATGTTTCCACAGTGGTAATGGAAGTCTTCTACATAGCACACCTCATAGGCAAGGGCGTAGCATCAGGTAAAGGGATATTATAACTCCACTGTACTTGACCCTCATCAGACCACTAATAGAGTATAATACTCCCTTTTGCATGTAGCTCACGAGACACCCGCAGCAGCTAAAGAGACCTCAGAGGTTTGTCACTAAGAAAATACAGGGACTCCAAACTATGACCTACGTGGACAGGCTGAAATCCCTGTTAATTTACTCTGCATCTTATAGGCTGCTGAGAGGTGACTTATGCATGGCCTGTAGGGCAATCTCCAAACCTGCCATAATGAAAATGCTGCACATTTGCAAGTCTAATGGCTCAAGAGTCACACACTCTAAGGATCTCAACCTAGCTTGTGACATTAACAGATCATGCTGGAGAGACAGATATGTTTCCTGGAGAATGACGCTTCTCTGGAATAGACTCCCTTTTCACGTAAAACAGAGCTCCTCACTGACCCAGTTCAAATGCAAACTAGATAGTTGGATAGAGACTGTAAATTCACCTCTGGGGTGCCACCCATGTCCCTCATGGGCAAGGGTAGCTGGTGTTGATAACAGACCCACTCTGTTCATAAATTCATTCTATAAACTACCCAAAAAAGAACAAATGGGGATACTTGTGATTAACATGGCTAGGCTTGTAAAGGCTCTAGGGCCACTAGTCTAGTAACCTCATATGAACCTGTGAAAATGATGCTAGTATGTGTCCTGTTACATTTTGTACTGCAAAACCTAACTTACCCATTATTCCAGCTGTGCTCTGTCAACGTTAGCGTTCTAATCAGGTATGATGAATGCAGTGGGCTTTTTGTTGTTGTTTTTATCTGTGCTGCTGTTATTTAAAGAAGGTGCTGCAGATTCCTATAAAACTAGTTGACTTCCTCTTCTTTGGCATGTTTAGTTGGAGCACATACTTGTATTACTGTAATGTTGAATGATTTGCCTTGGAGGCTTTTTTAATAACTTGAAGATTTCTGGGGGGGGGGGGGGTTGTAAACAAGCACTGTTTTTGGAATCCTTTTAACTATGAGGGTTACTCTATTTCTTCTGGAAGACTCTTGTGCCTAGAAGATTATCTGAGGTAACATGACCAGTCTATCCAACATCACTAATTCCCATTACACCAATGCTTATTCTAGTTATCTCATCTCTAGTCACAACTGTTTACCTTGATTCATAGTTATTACTTTCCATATTCAAGTGGTATATAATTATTTGCATCATCAGGCTTTCCTTTCATCTCTGAGTATCTCAGAAATGGATTTGTCATAACCTGTGGCATTACTTGAATTTGTCTTCGGCTCTTCCTCGGTAGTATATTGGACTTCTTCAACCCGAAGATCTTTTGCTGTCAGTTTGACATGTTTCTGATTGTTTTGGTCCATAGGGTTTTCTTAGCAATAACTCTGGAGTGGATTGGCATTACTTTTTTCGAGTGGACCATATCTGGTCTGAAGCCTTTGCAAGATCTTCCTGTCTTGGGTGGCTCTGCATGGTAAGGTTATAACCCAAAGTGCAAAGTTTACCTGCTCTATGTGCTGTGTGGCATATTATAATGCTGGTTTGTTCATTTTATGCCAGGCGAGATTTGCATATCAGATTATAAGATTTAGCACACTGAAATGCTGTGTGCAAGTCAGTCTGCCCATAGTCAATAATATCAGTTTAACTAAGAGTGTTTTGCATAATGTAGAATTTCATGTATTATCCAGTCTGTGATACATGCCAAAGTCTAAGGATGTAAGGCAAGCACTCACTTTTGCCTTTCTAAGGGTTCACCAGTGTGCTGTTTCCAGGAATAAACAAACCTTTCCTTAAATGGTTTTATGAATTATTTCATGACTTTCCTAAAATAAGACAATAAGCTGAACTATTTTTTGCAGTTTTTATAATGTTACCTCAACTATCATTTATTGAAAATAGAAATTTATAGGAAGCTGCACAAGATGTAAGCTCTGGAATAGTTAAGCAAAGTATAAAATAAAATGCAAAGCAGGTGCACAGAAATGTGTTCAATAAACTAAGACCAATTAGTACTTGTGGTATGGTAATTACCCTGCCACAGTAATGAACCTAGTTTACAGGAAGTATAGGAAGGCATAAGAAATGCTGGGTAGACTGCACTGAATGGGACAAACATTCATCATGCATTATTTCAGACTGACAATGTGATGCACTTTATAGCATTTAATACCACAAGGGTGGTACTGTAGTGTAGGCGTTGGATGATGGACACTGTTGCCCTCATATGCACTTGCAGCTGAAAATTATTCATGAGGCACAGCTTTATTGGCATATTTAATCACAAGCAACTAAATTAGTAAAGGGTTGACAGAGGTGCCTTGTACCACTGTGACATGCCTCATGTAGCCTGTCCTAGGATATCAGGGTTGTATGAATTGCTCATCCTACTGTAACCAAAGGTTTTCACAACATTCTACATTTCAGAAACAAAAATGTTAACAACCTACTGGTGGATTAACCATGTCAACAAAAAGTAAAACAAGTGAAAAGGATTCCTTCCATGAATGGCAAGCTGTTTCAGAGTACATATCTCCAAATTTTGAATGTTTGTATAGGATATTCTGATAGTGCTCATAACATACACAAACTGCAAATAAGTAAATTGTGGCAGACCTGTTTCTGGAGAACAATATCACTGAAACATCTCTTTGGAGATGCTAACACAACCCACACTTGTGTAAGCAGGTATAGACGCAGACATACAGGAAACATGAATGATGGATTCCTTGCCCGTTAATGAGCTGTGACTCAGTCTTCCCCACAGTCATTGAATATGTGTATAATTAAATCCAGTTACTGGTGCTTTATTGTGCATCTTGCTTCCAAGACAACGTGTAGTCTTTGCAGATCATGCAGTAGTCACATCTTTTTGTAAAGACATAACCTTTAACAAATAAGCACTGGTTGAATTTTTGCCCTAATTGTACATACTGTAAATAATCCTTGTATTTATAATTGTAAATAACATACACATGTATTGTGTTGTTACTTTGCTATGTACAGCTCTGTGTATTATTTTTTTCTGTGTATATATTTTTTTGTTTGTGTCCTACAACAATTTGCCCAGGCCATAGCTGCAAAGGGTCTGTCAAACAGTCCATTTACCCAATTATCAAACCAAGATAAGATAATTATGGCAGCCAGCCCTGCCAGAATTTTTCTTCTATGCCATACATAAACATGTACACTCATACCTATAGCCAATTTAAAGTGTCCACTCCATCTACTGCATGTCTCCGGAATGTGAGAGGAAACTGGAGCACCCGGAGAAAACCCATGTAAACAAAGACAGGACATGTAGACTCTGTACAGAAAGCACCCCAGCTGAGAATCAAACTGCAGAACCTCTTGCTGTGAGGCAACAACATTACATATATCTATCTATATATATATATATATATATATATATATATATATATATATATATGTGTGTGTGTGTGTGTGTGTGTATGTGTCTTTATATATGGTTGCAATCATTTGGTAAAACAGATTGTGCAAATGTAAAGAGCAACTGAACATGTGAATGAATGCTTATTTGTCTGAATATAATCAGGCAGAAATAAAACTTTATATAGAATAGGTAAGAAGGAGTATGCAGAAAATGAATCTTTGACTGAAAAGGTGGTGGTTGTGAAAATGTGCATGATCACGTTAAAGCAGTTAGTGTGTATGTGCGAGTACTTTCAGGTTAAGGTTAGAATAAGGGCTAGAGAAGGGAACAGATTTTGTGTTATGCTTTGGTAGTAGCTTGTGTGACATGTTTGTGTGTGCCTTCTTTAGTGGTACTATTAGGGAAAGGGTTTTTAGTACTGTAATATGTAGGGTTGGAGTTAGGGACAGGGGTAAGGTTAGGGAGAACACACATGAGTAAGGTGGTGCAAGAGTGCAAAGCTCTGCAGTGTTATTTCTAGCATTGCTCCCAAAGTGGTGTGCAATTTTCTGAGGTACACACAACACTGTACTGTTTTAAGATGGCTGTATCATGTGCCTTTGCTAAATGTGTTAAATCTACTTTGCCCATCTTTGCAGACTATTGTCTGAGTGCCACCATGATTGCTTTTTACCTGCATATAGGCCTACTGCCCTTTGCCTCAGTGTGAGTCTGCTGTTATGTTATATGCTTTTTTGCTGTAGATAACGCTCACAGCTCAGTGTCACACCTTTCTTACCTACTTGCACCTTGGTGGATGTGGACAGATCTTGATCACTTTCCTGTCATATTGCACTGTTCACTGTTCATGCAGCTGTAAGTTGTCCTGCATTTGCCACATCCTGGACTCACTGTTTTTGGATCAAGTCTTTCCTCTAACATCTTCTTTTCTGGCATCGAATATGTATTCCTCCACCCTGCATGTCTCTGTCATTCTGTTTTTCTGCTACCTCCTGTTTTCAGTTACTAGTCACTATTGTGAGCACATGTTTAGAATTTCTTTCATGGAACTACATTTTATTCCACTGTGCTATTTTTATAGCTTCTTGTTCGGTAGGTGCGGCTCCATGATGCTCACCCAATTTCTTCTACATAACTTGGTTCATTTGCACTGTGTCACCACTCAAGGCACATTATACCACAGTGCTACCTACTGCTGTCATTTTCATAGCAGAACACTATGGAATTACCACTGCACTATGCACTGCTATTCCTTCATGAATCTTAACATTTACCCCATTTCTCCTGCACTGACATACTGATCTTGTTTTCTTACTTTAGGTCCATAATAACCCAAAGACACGTTGATGTTTACGCCATATGCAGTTTAAATTGTTTCACTCTGTTTAGCAACATTTGGTATACTGAAACAAGATATAGGCTGAAAATCACAGGTAACACTTTGTGCTGTGTAAATTAGTGCTGGTAGTGGCCATGCATAGGGTGTGGGAGACCCTAAGGCATAAACGGAGTGGCTACACAATGGTCACAATAGTGCAATGTATAGCACATACCAATTTGCTCCTAGTGTCATGTAAATGAAGACATCCATGCAAATGAACCACAAGGATTATGCAAATGAAGGCACCCAAAACGGCAGACTGATTCAGAAATGTAAAATATGGTGGTGTTGTACAGTGTGGTGTATACCTATTTTGAAAGTAGAAATTTGTGGTGTACATAACAGAAGCTATGCTAGGAATAGTAGTGCAAAAACATATTTTGGGAGCCACCATCAAAGCTAATGCTTACTATGTTGCATGCTGTGATCATCTCCACCAACAAGAAGGTACAGACAGAATCTGATATTCTGCCAACTCATAAACCAGTAAATTGTGGAAATTTTCTGAGTAGAAAGAAAGGGTTGCTGTAAAGGACCTAGTTGAAGTATGTTGTCCACGAGCAGAATCAAAGTAGATGGATGGTATACCCATTCATGTGGGTATAATTGGTTGATGTCCTAACCATCTGAGCTTCTTGGGCCTTCCTGTGACCTAACTGGGATTGTAGATGTCAACCTTGTAAATCCTAAGACAGTTTCCTATCATTAGGCTACAATACATGGGGGACCATAACTGGTTACCCAGGATAGCAGAGAAGAGAACCAACATCATGTGGGCTTTTTAGGACAGCCCATTTCCTTGAAGTCCTGAGAGCCATATATTGTACACGAGTTGCTCACTAGGTCCCATCTGATCCAGAGGACCACCCATGCATTAACAGGAAGGGCTTTTACATCTTGAACTTCCAGGTGGTCTGCAGTTCACATGATTCACACATTTGGTAAATGTCTGACCTATACCAGTGGTTCCTATTAGGAACATTCCACAGAGTCATCTGTTTGATAAGTGCACATACAAATGGACACACACACACACACACACACACACACACACACACACACACACACACACACACACACACACACACACACACACAAAAGGCCTATACAAACTGGTACCACACATGGGAGCAGGTCAAATATAATATGTTGTTTGTTGTGCATTGTATATGATGCCAAGTATGCCCTAAGGCCCTGCTGTAACTGTGTGTGTTGTTGATATTGCCAGGTATGTAACATCAATACACAACATCAAGACCATGTAGGAAATGGCATATAACTCAGTACATGTCAAAATAGTTGGAACAACAGGTGAACATTATGGCAGGGATTTCTATACTATTGATAACACATGCAGAAGGGCATGGTGGAGAGCCAGGGGAAGCAGCATGTTGCATCAATGCCACATCTGAGGCAGAAGCAGGCACAATGCATTATGGCATTGGCAAACTGGTGGTCTCTGTTCACAAAACAGACAACACAGAATAAAATGATGCACACAGTATCACAACCAGGCTTTGCAGGTAATGAATGGATTGGCTATGCTGCACATTAGACATCAACATTCCCACATAGGTTAGGGTGTGGGCAGAGTGCAGTCATCATTGCTTGCACAGGTGCAGGGGACACAGTAAGAGGTGACTGTAGAAGTAAGGGTCATGGGAGGTGAACGTGGTAGCTATGTACCTTTGGAGGTTGTGGTTGTGTCAGGGATCAGTCACATTCTCCAGTGTTGGAGTCATGCTGCTAGCATATACTTTGCCAACATACAATGTACTGTTTCCCAGTTTTTGTACTTGATAGCGTCCATGACAGGGAAGAGGCATAAATACAGCACCATGTGCATGCACCGTGATGGAACATCTCATGTGCTGATCTGATAAACAGCATCAGTTATAACCTGAACTACACCCACAACTGGGGATGCCATGCTGGGTACCAACAGGTGACAGGAAAGGGAGTAGGACTATAGGACCACTTGTGTGTCGCCTCATGAAACATTCCAGGTGTTGAGATAGTTCCACCCATGATTTGAATGACTCCCATGATGGGGGCTGAGAGGCTGCTTGACAAAAGGTTGTACTGGTGTTGTCTAACTAATAGACTGTATCATTTAATTTGGGATGGCCTGCACCTGATGACCTTGCATGCAGACCCTCTCATGACCACAGGTTACATGGCCTGTGGAGGCAGACTGGATGATGGTTACATTATAGTTACAATACATGTCATGATTGCACTTATTTACTACCATTGCAACCTGTACAGTAATGTGTGCTCCCTGTCTCTATATGCCAAGCCACTCTGCAGTTAATGCTTTCTTCCCATAACTCATGGAACACATACACCATCACCATCTCCACAATGTTGTGGGTCATAACCATTTGTGCCTTGATCACTGACCTGTGCATTTGCTAGTTAATTCTGGGTGTAATAGTTTGTTAGCCATATCAGGAACTGCTCAGTCTGGAGTGATAGTGACACTGTCCGATTTCAGTCCTGTGATGGGTATGTAGACATCATAGGTGGTACATATGTTAGATGCTGTGTTAGCTGGGGAAATATGTGGAGCTTGTAAAGGACCCTCATGTACAGGATATCTGTCTTGCACTGGTGTGTCTGCTTGCTCAGCCTATACCTAAAGAGGGGCCTCTATATTGCTGGATGTGAGTAACCTCTCTCCACCCTTTAGAGTTGCAGAAAGTGACACTCTATCATCAGTATTTGCCCTTGCCTTTTTCCATCATCTTCATCAGCCATAGATGCCCTGCCATCATTAACTCTATGGTGTGTTGTTGTCAGTCCACACATATATTCCGTCAGCAGGATCATAGATAGATGGGGTGAAGGGGAGGCTGACCCAGTGCAAGCCATTTGGGGGGACGATTTGCAATTCAAAGTGATATACATTAACATGACACTATAGAATAAGAAGACAGACATACCTTGTCACTTAGTTAGCTGCATTTGCAAACCAATGACTCCTGGATGGACAGATATGCAGATGGGTCTTAGTCAACCCTCAGTTTAATCATTCATAGATTTTGCTATAGCATACTCTGATGGATGATCGTAATCAGATGCTACTCCTACTGGTACATGGCTGATTATTGCCTATCCAGATCCTACATTCAAGCCACCACCAGGTATGAAGGACCACTCCCCCAACCAGTGACACTACAAATTCCTCAATATCATCTGCTTCTGTGTTGGTGGTCCTCGCCATGTAGTCGACCTGTTGTTACAATTTCCCAAGCCTTTTCATTTGCATGGAGTATCATATCAGTAACCCATAATGCAAGCACTCAGGTCACTCCAAAGCAAATACAAATATGACTCAGTCATTGTACATGCTGGTGTGAATGACCTGAGATGTACCTCCCTGGACTACATGAAAAGAGACATAGAGGAGCTCTCTGATCATGTAGCCCAGGCTGGTATGACCCTGACCTTGAGCAGCATCTTACCCTCACCTAGAATGATGCCACAGTACAAAGACAAAATGATCGATTTTAACAATTGGCTAAAATTTTGGTGTCATTCAAAGGGGATCCAGTGTCTGTCAGCCTGGGATGACATGCTCGACAAGCCACGTTGTTTCGCTAGGGATGGCTTGCACCTGTCACCACTGGGCTTTCGGATATTGGCAAAGGCTCTTGCCACCCCCATAGTGCCTTTTTTAGGCAAGGTTCAAAAGTCAAACCCACCCCCATAGACAGCACAAGGAACAAGAAACTAAGGGTGATGCTGCTAAATGCCAGAAGTCTTAACCTCAAGATGCATGCACTCAAAGCTCTCCTCAGTATGGAGAACATCGATATCTGTGCAGTGACAGAAACCTGGTTCAAGGCTCCAGAGAGCACCCCAGCACTACCAGGCTATACCTCGTATCATGCTTTTCGGCCCCAAAACCCGGACCGAACCACAAAAGGAGGGGGAGTTTCCATATTTATCAAGGATATCCACACCTCCAGGTTAGTGGCATTGCATGAAGTATTGGAGACCATCCATGTGCAACTAACAGTGGGCAAGACTGCTTTTCAGTTTATAGCATCCTACAGACCACCCTCTCAAAGTCAGGAATCCCATTCGGCTTTCCTGAAAACATTGGAGAACATGAAGATCTCTCCGAACACCATTATATTGGGTGACTTCAACTACCCAAACATTGACTGGGAGCACTACTCAAGCCCCAGCACCTTAGCCCAAAGATTCCTGAAAATTATAAACTCAAATGCTATGGAACAACTAGTCACCACTCCCACAAGAGGGGACAACATACTAGACCTGATCATTACCAACATGGGGACTCTATGCTCCACACCAGAAGTATATCCCTCATTGGTAAGATCAGACCATAAATTAATTTCACTGGATGTCCACATCCCAACCCCACCCCCAGCCCAGAAAACCACAGTGAAAAACTTCTCAAAAGTGAACTTCTCACTTCTCAAAACCGAAGTGGAATCCTTCAAGGCCCCAGGGCCAGCGGAAACTACAGCCCAAACTGCAGAATCCTATATAAATGCATTCTATGGACATCTCCAGGAATGCATGGATCATGCTATCCCAAACAAAACCAAGACCCAATCATCCAAAGGCAGGCGTCCAGTCTGGTGGACCCCTGCCATAAATAAACTACAACAGGAGGAAGCTACTACATGATAGAGCAAAATCCCTAATAGGGAAGGCATCTCTGATCAGTACTAGCAAAAAATTACGATCCCTCATAAAATCCTCCAAGGCCAGCTTCGAGAAAAAAATTGCACAGGACACCAAAGACAATCATAAGGCTTTTTTCAGTTATGTTAGAAACCTGGGATGCAACTCACAGACTTATTCTGAGTTGATTCTAAATGACAAAAAATACACTGAACCCACAGACATCTCCAATATCCTGGCAGACAGGTTCAGTGCAAACTCCCCCCCCCCAAAAGAGCAAGTACCTATCCCGGCAGAGGGCTGCCTCCCAAACATCTGGGATGCTCAGGTGAAGGCTGCCCTCTCCAAAGCAAAAAACACTGCTTCCATGGGACCAGATGGCGCCCCAGGTTGCGCCCTACATGAACTACAAGAGGAACTAATCCCTCAAATAAAACAGCTATACAATCTCAGCCTCACTACAGGATATGTGCCCACAGAATGGCATACAGCAACAGTGGTCCCACTCCACAAAGGTGGAGCCTTTACGGACCCTGGAAACTATCGCCCCATAAGCCTGACTAGCTTAGTCTGCAAGGCTATGGAGAGGATCATCATGGAGCTCATAAATAAAGACATTGGGGACCAACAGACACTAGATCCTACCCAGTTTGGCTTTGTCAAGGGCAGATCCTGCCTTTTGAACTTGGTTGACTTCTTTGAAACAGTCACCAAAGCCATAGATGAAGGGAAGGTAGTCCACACAGCCTATCTGGACCTTGCAAAGGCATTTGACACAATACCCCATTCGGGCATCATAGATAAGCTATCCAGCTTAAATATAAACCCCTATGTCACAAGATGGGTCGCAAACTGGATCAAAGACAGAACCCACAGAGTGAGAGTTGCTGGAGCCATGTCAGACTCGAAACCGGTCACAAGTGGCATCCCACAGGGTTCTGTCCTGGGACCACTCTTGTTCGGTATATACTTTTCCGAGGTACAGGCAAATGTGGGAGGACTATGGCTCACCAAGTTCGCAGACGACTGCAAACTGGGGGCCATAATCAACTCTCCAGCTGACACAAACATCCTTCAAAAAGGTCTCACAGAGACAGATAACTGGTGCCAGCGCCATGGTTTAAAGCTAAATGCCAAAAAATGTATAGTCATACCCTTTGGAAAAACAATGTGCCCACAAATTACCACATAGGCGGAAACCCATTAAGTACAGAGAAA
This sequence comes from Protopterus annectens, assembly GCF_019279795.1. NCBI lineage: Eukaryota > Metazoa > Chordata > Ceratodontiformes > Protopteridae > Protopterus > Protopterus annectens. Next base: position 1,339,760,694 of record NC_056728.1, on the reverse strand, counting down.
GTTATTAGGGACCTGGGGACCCAAGTTGATAGCAATCTCTCCTTTGAAAACCACATTGCCAAAGTGGTTAGAAAGACCTTCTACATAGCCCACCTCATCACGAAGGGTTTCACATCTAGATCAACAGAGGTAATCGTGCCCCTTTATTCATCCCTCATCAGGCCCATCATAGAATACAATGCCCCTTTTGGGATGTACCTTACCCGACACCTGCAGCAATTAGAAAGACCACAAAAGTATCTCACCAAGAGGATCAAGGGTCTCAAACAAATGCCATATGCTGCTCGGTTAAAAAAACTCCAGCTCTACTCAGTTGCATACCACCTACTTCGAGGCGATCTATGCCTGACATACAAAGCTATGTCAAATCCAGAATTAATGGACATGCTCCACCTCAGTAAATCTAAATCCCTTAGAGCCACACTCTCGAGGGACTTGAACCTCAGCACAGAAATAAATAGAACTTGCTGGAGGGACAGGTTCATAACCCAGAGGCTCCCTTCGCTCTGGAATAGAATTCCAGTTCATGTGAGGCAGAGCACCTCACTGAATCTCTTCAAGAAGAATCTCGATAGGTGGATGGGGGATCGTAGGTTTGTCCCAGGGATTACTCCCATGTCACTATTAGACAGAGGCACAGTAAACTAAACCTTAAAAAGGGCACAGTATACTCAAATCAAGGGGTGGCGTAAGCCATACAGAATCGGGCTAGGCTTATAATTGCCCCAGGGCAGATAGCCTAGTATGAACCTATGAACCTATGAACCTTCACTGAATCTGTTGTGGAGACCTATTACAGCCATCTACAACATTCACATCCTGAACTGGTCCCTGCTAAATCAGGTCTTTATAATGCTTCTCTTCAGCACACTTACCCAGAAGGCACATGCCATTTGTACAGGGGGCCTGCAGCAGAGCTTCATTCTCCTATCCAGAGAACTTTTCAAAGGTATGCCTCTTTCAGATGACCACACCAGTAACTATGCTACACAGTGGCATACATATGAATATGACAATGGCTTCCTACCCCTTAATGCACCTGATTAACAGCTGCAGTTAGCATTATGTACAGCCAAAATCCCTCTATTTGTCTATTTTATCCATGCCTCTACAAATGTCCCTAGAACTAAATACCTACAGTTTGCTATGTTCACAGCTTGAACCCCATCCCAAGCTACAGGCAGACAGTACTGTGCAATACCAGTACCACTGGATCCCAGTTACATGTATACCATGACATCTGCCTCACTCTCACTTGCATCCACCACAGGCTGTGTTTTAGTTGATGCGGTACCTTACCAGGCAAGACTCCTTCCTTAACTCTGTGAAGTTTCACATGTACAGATGTTTGACTGATATTCTTCTATTTTGAAGTTGTATGGTTATCAGAGCTGCATGAAATTATGTCAGTGCATACTATGCTAATAAGAGGTTTGGGTAGTGGCTATGCAAATGTAGCCTGATAGTACTACTCTATAAATCTCTGCCACTACACAATGAGGTACCCATGCATGTAACATTGTCCACCTTCAGACCTACAAAGAACTATGTAATCTTACCAAAAACCACATCAATCTCAACAAGAAAAACTTCAGTCTCAAACCCCGAACAACCCAATGTAACAACCACCAAAATTTCTGGAACTCTATTAATCAAATCCTGCACTCTAGTAACCTCACCACACCCAATCCCTGTCCTAATGTCCTAATAACACCCTCCTCAAAATTGCTACCCTATTCAACTCTTATTTCATCGATACAATCAGTAAACTAACACAAAAAACCCTGAACTCCCCTAATCACACAGATCCCTCCACTCCAACCACACAGACTCCAAAACTCTCCTACCTCTCACAGCCCTCCTCATCATCAAATGACAATAACTACTTCTTTTTACATGTTCCCACTAGCTATATAAGACACTTCCTCCTAAAGCTCAAACCATGCTCTCCTTCTGTGGACAACCTTCCTTCTATTTCCTCAGACCAACTGCTACCTACTTAGCCTATCACCATCTATTTACTTATAAAGCAATCTATTAGCAAATCCACTGTACCCTTACCATGGAAACAATTTTATACCATACCTTTACACAAGGGTGGCAACTCCACAGAACTCGCAAACTTCCAGTCTATAGCAATAATATCACCCCCCTCCAAAATTCTAGAAAAATGTGTACATAAGGAACTCATGCCCTACTAATTCAAAGAAAACCTACTAATACTCAACATGGTTTCTGTCCTAACAACAGCACTACCACTGCTCTCATCTCCTTCACTAACTCAATCTCCCTTGCTAGAGATAATAAACTGACTTCATGTCTCTTTCTGGACCTCTCCCAAGCATTTGAAACCATCTTTCACCCTATGCTACTTACCAAACTCTCAGGCCTCAACCTATCTAATACTACAATTTCCTGGTTCTCTAGCTAGCTCACTAACAGAACAAAATCAGTTAAATGTCTCTCGTCTACATCCTTCTTTCTCCCCATCAAATCAAGAGTTCCACAAGGGTCAGTTCTTGGTCCCCTGCTATTTAACATGTTCACAAATTACGTACATTTCTCCTGTCCCCACCGTCATGCCCTCACCCAAAACACCTTTAACTCTCCAATAACCAACTCATCCTAAATCCAAACATGACAAAGCTTCTTCTATTCCTACCTAAATCTCTCGCACACCTTAAACCCACTTTCTCCATTACATCTCTAAACAACACAGTCATACATGCAGAAACTCATATCAAACTCTTTGGAGTCATCATAGATGACTAACTTAAATTAGACCTTCATGTCCAGCACTACTTAAAGAAAAAAACATCAAAAACTTGACTTACTTTATAGAAATTACAAATTTCTCGCTAATGACTCTAGACTTACTCTTGGCCATGCCTTCTTCCTCCAGTCTTCTCTGCAGTTCTCAAATACTAACCGACCTACAAACGTCTGTCCTAACCAAACCCAAATCCACCTTAACAAAGTAGCAGGATTTGCTGCTAACCAAACCTCAGAAACTCATCACTGCCAATCACTCAAATGTCTAAACTGGCTTGAGGTCCCACACCCTACTTCTTTTCTCCCAACTGCCCATCATTCATTTAATCCTAAACAGACCCTCTGCCTGCTCTTCCATCACCCAACTCATCACACTCTACACTCCTTTTAGAACTCCCAGAAGCTCAGACCAACAACTGCTGGAAATCTATAAGCCCTAAAAATCCATAGATCAAACCCTCTAATAGCTACACACCAGCCTTAGCCAGGAACAAACTGCCCCTGTTAATCAGAAACTTAGTTCAAACACATGAATTTAAACAAGCCATAAAACAACATCTGCTTAATTCCTGGAAATGTCACTGTTTGAAGAATAGTTCAAACCACCCTGTGTGAATTATATCTAAATCCCTACCTACCTGTTCTCTGCTCTCTCCTACACCATTCCTTCTACCCTCACTATCACTATGCTTTATTGCTAATTTCTCCCCACACTACTTAATATAACATGGTAAATCTGAACCATATCCAGCCTGCCACAGCAAAATGCAGCTATCTTCACTTTACCACAACTTTTGTACCTTACTATTATCATATACTTTGACTTAATTTATTTTGTGCAATTAACTCTATCTCCACAACTTGTGTATATGTTTTCTCTCTCTCTCTGTTGATTTATATTGTATAAATCTTGAATTCCTATTTTGTTACATACTGAAAAAAATTTGTATTCTGAATTTTAATTTAAATTTTTAATTTCAATTACTATGAATTGTAACACTGTATATTTTATTCTGTGGAGCTTTTCTCCCCAGGCTTCCACTGAAAAAGCATACTAACTCAGTTGGACTTTCCTGGTAAACAAATGTCAAATAAATAAATAATGACTGTGCAAGCCATTCATGTCATGTACCCCATATGTTTATGCATACAGCACACATACATACATACATCATGATTTCGTGCAGTGCTACTTTGCATGACAAGTGATTCACAGACGTGCTTCCATGTGCATGGCTCTACCATTTTGTTCCTCCAATGGACCTGCTAAGTTGCCATGGGTGCCCAAGCAAGTAGAAACATTAGAGCTCCAGCATGGAGCTCCAGGGAGAGCAGGATTTTCATGTTCTTCCTTCATAGAGACTTTAAGTAGTGCCTGCTGGGCTAGTACAATTGCTTTTTGAAGGAGGTTGACATCTGGTATGAACTGGAGCAGGTATTAAGTGATGCTACTGGCATTTCCCATATTAGGAAGAAATGCTGTCAGTGTTAAGATGACATCAGATAGTACCATTCTGGTTTACTCTCTCAGTTTCAGATAAATGTTCAGGTGAGTGAGCCAAAGATGTACTGCAAGTATTTATTTTGGGGGCACTACCTTTGTCTACTACTATATACAGTGTGGTAGATGTATGGTTACCAGTGCATGCTTTCTTTGCAGCTGCAGAGAAAAATCATCTAAGCATGGTTAAATACATCAGAAGGTGGGAGCTCTGCTCCTGGCAGTGCAGTGTGTATGATCTTTATGCCAGTCCACTACACAGTTACAATTGTCTTTGTAATGTGTGTGTGTGTGTGTGTGTGTGTGTGTGTGTGTGTGTGTGTGTGTGTGTGTGTGTGATATTTTTTTTTCATTGTATCGTCCTTCTGCAGGTCTAGGTATGGAAGAAGAAGAGGAGAGTCCATGGTCACATCAGTCTCTGCTATCTACTGCCTCTACTGCTACATCACAAGCAGCCATCTAGTGCCTCTCAGTAGGGGGACAATGGTCACCCTACAGTAGGTGCCCTGAAAGGATGGCTGGTACCATCAGTGTCTGCCTCTCAGCAAAGGGATGAAGACTTCTGCCCTGGAAATGGACAGGAGGAATCCCTAGTAGTCTTCTGGTGTTAGTTGCCAAGCTTAGTTACTGCTTAGGTGCACTGGCAACTGTCTGCTTGTCTTGGCAACATGAAGCACCTTCTGTCATGACTGGTGGAGTTGTGTGACTCATACATCCTACCTATTGGGTCTCCAGGGATGCAATTCACACATAACATTGGCCACCCAGGTGAAAGGTGCTAGGTCTTGTTACATCTGAGATGATCTGGTATTCAACTATACCAGCAGTGTACCATAACACCTTCCTGGTGTCTTCCCTCCCTTATAGGCCATTTTTCAGTTATTGTTCATTGTCCAACACTCCCTATTGCTGTCCACTCTTATTATATATATGTTTATGTACTGTCCTTACCACCTTTGTTATGTATACTGCCCTTTCTGCATCTGCTTTTCATTGTCCAACTCTCCCTATCACCAGTTGTCCGCTCACTGTATGTATGTATGTGTCTATCTATTGTCCTCCCTACCTTTGTTATGTACATTGCCCTGTTTGTGTCGGTTTACCATGTTTGCTGGTCTGGCACTGCTACCTGCCAATTTCCTTCTATCCCATCCACAGTCATCCATTAGTACCTCCCTCACCTTTCCTTCTTTAGTGGAAATGACAATAGGGGTTCTATTTCCACCCCAAATACTCTTCTTTCCCCCATCTTATTTTCCTATCTATCCCATTTTCTCCCCATTATATACCAATGGCTACTTTGCTGTGTATACCCACATTGGTCCTCGTGTTGGCCACTCTGCTTAGCTGTGCTCCCATTTTGTGGTGACCAGGTGATAGCTGCAGTTGTATATGACTGCACTGCACACTTAGACATGTATTAACTCAGTAGTGCTAATTTACTTTAACAGTGACATCGAACATACCAGTGATATATGCTGCTGTAGCACTGCTTTTGAACTGCTCATTCCTTACTGTTATGCCTCTGTTTCCTTACTCCATTCTTTGCTCAGTATTCACACATTGTCCCCTGCCTACTACGTGTTTGATTACTTCTCCAGTACTTCACACAATGACATCCTTGAATTGGCACTGCACAGGTGTGCAGCACTCATCTACAAATCTCAGTTATAAAATTGTATTATTTTTTAAGCTAGCATCTCTTCCCATAGACATTCCTTGACCTTACACTAGAAGTGGTGAATATGTTATAGTTTATGTTTGTGGGCTGGCATAATAGTTAAGGGATTTACTTTACAAACACAAGATACAGGGTTTGATTCATCTATGAACCTAGTGTAAAAGTTAATTATCTGCACAGATATAGTGACACAAAGCATTACCTGATATTTTATTCAGCAGTGCTTATAAACAATATATACATGACACAGATGTTGAGCAATTCAGTTGCCACTATTAATTGTTTGTTTATTAAAAACTTCTTTGGCTAGACAGCACCAGTATTGGGCTCTATAGTGGTCCCTTTTGTGAAAGTGCAGTCTAAATTTTATACATTGTAAATAGAAGTGCTACACAAAATATAATAGACTTACAATTATCTTTTTAAGTATTACAAATAATATAACAAATAAGGACAATTAACAGTAAAATAAAACAGGCCAGGATGACATGAGGAAATCCCTGAAAAAGAGCTGGAAATCATACAACAAGTATTTGCAATACATAATTGTGTGGAACTAATACCATAAAACTGAAGGTGAAAATCCAGCAGACATAACAATCGAAAGAAAAAAAAAGTGCTTTCCTTAACTGCCAGCACTAAACACCTCAGTGTCTGGTAAAACATGAAAGATATAATACAACCTGTTTACTACACATGCCATTAACTCACCAACTGTTGTTCACACTAACAACATAACAATGGTCTTGCCTGTGGATGGTATGTCCCTTTCTATTTTCCTAATTAGTTTAAATTCGTGGTAGGAATGTATTAATCTTGGTGTGAAAATGGTTACATGAACAATGAATGTGTGCTTTTCATAACTTGTCAGTTGCCAGATACCATTCTTATCCACATCAGAATATTCAAAAGCCACGTTAGCCGTTCCTCTACAGCCTTCATTATTCTGGCCTTTGAAGTTTTATATTACTTGTGGTGAGGCACTGTACATCATGGTGCATTACATGGACAGCCAGTCATGAGTAAGAGTGTATGGGTTAGTCTTATTCTAAATGGAATCAGTCTGAAGCACTGTACTGTTGTGCTGACATTAAGCTATTGTACGACTTCAAGTATGGTTAGCCATAATACAGCATGTATGTGATTATCTTTCTATAGGGAAATATATTCAACTATAATGTTTTCAAACTTGGTAACAGGACTAGGATAGTGGTGGAAGGAAAGTAACAAGGAACACATGATTATGAAGGTAAAGGTAATTAAGTCTGTGCATATTATCAAATCATTGTAAAGAACTGTGGTGTAAAATGTCACATAAACAAGGCAGCCAGACCATACCAAGTTTTCAGTGAAAAGAGACCTTTGGAGCTTTAGTCTTTGACTCCCTGATTGCAGTGGACATATATTAATGACCCAGTAACATCCACATATAACAATTAACAATACTTAACAATACTCAGTATGGTACACTTAGCTATATGACACTGATGGTTGGAATTATTATGTATTAATACTCCCTAGTAATGTGCTGTTAGCACAGTGGAATTATACTGCTAATGGACTACAATAATGATTAAAAATAATTGAACAGAACTGAAGGAAAGTGAAATAAACCATTTCAGAAAAATGGCATGAGGTCTCATGGAGATGGAGATGAGTAAAGTCTAATTTAAAATTATTTATGCTTAGTTAATCCCTAAATGTGCAGACCCAATACAGCATTACAAAGAAGGGGTGCTACAGCTAAAAGCTTTCATTTACCTGCTGTTAAACACCCTGGAAACTAAAAGCATTGTACAACTAAAGGATCAAACATAGCAAAAAGTTGACTTGAAACAAACTAGATATGACAGGCATGCTCTAGCAAGTCCCTACGCATTTGTTGTTTAAACATGACTGAGGATGCTGGGAGTTAGGAACAAGAGGCTGACCAAACTAGTCGGCTAATCGAAGCACAAAAAGAGTAAAGAAAGACAGAAATCTTGCTTCAAAGTATTACAGTATTCTACTTTGCAATTAGTTAAATCATGTTTAAGCAATACAGAGAGAAAAAAGTGATTGCATTAAGTAACAGTCTGCACAGCAGATTTAATTGAATGGTAGCAGGTAAACATTTCCATCAGGTACCAGGAAGGTAGAAAATTAACAGTGAACCCTAATGTTCACTACAACAGCCAGTAAGCAGTCTGATTCACCTAATGTAATAAGTTTGGTCACAGACCAATACTTAATATATGCTCTATGGTACCATCTCACTATTTGCACCACTTCTAGTGGTTGTCCATTGCACACTGGATTGGTTTGGAGTCACTGACATTAGTCCACATAGGACTACTTTTGAAATGTTGGGGATTTATTAAGCAGTGAACTTTTATTTTTCCTGTGGGTGACACAATAGAGCAGCAGTTAGCATTGTTCCCTTACAGCTCTTAGACCTCTGGTTCAGTTCTGGTGTGGGGTTCTTTCTCCATCTGCATGCCTTTCATATCCCAGAGCATAATGGAGGTAAACTAGAGATCTTCCAGATTGCCAGTAGGTGTGTGAGTTGTACATGTGTGTGTATGAATTTCTTTGATAGACTGGTATCTCATTCATGATTATTTCTCTGCCCAATACCCGTAGAGTGCTAGGATAGGCTCCAGTTCTCCTGCAACCCTGAACAGCATAAAAAGGGGAATGTTAAATTATCATAAGCCCATTTTGGCACATATCAATGGAACAAGACCATTGTACAATCACAGCCAGAGTGAGAGCAGACTTTGAAGAACATTTATGCATATTATAAAATTAAAATATATGCAGTTTACTGTGTTAAATAATATTATTTTAGTTTACAATAAAGCTTATATAAAACAAGGAACATTCAACAAGATGCCTGTAATGGGAGTAGATGGTTTAAATGTATGCTTCAGTATTCTCTTTAAAGTACTGTTTAACAACTTAGGTCTGCTGTTCAAGCGAACCTGAAATTACTTTGACTCCAGGATTTATTTACAACTGGTATGTGTGTGATGTTTTCAGCTTTCTGCTAAGTACCTAAAATAAAAAAAAAGTAATTTAGAAATATATTTATGAGAGAAATATGAGCAGACATTTTTCAGTGCGTAATGCTAACATGCAGTAGAGATAAAATGGAACAATAGTAGTCAGAGATAACAAGGTCAATAAAATGAGAATGTATGAAGCAAATAACTGACAAAGACAGCTACCTGTAAAACTGGAAGGGAAATTAGACTAGCATTCTAGATTACTTCCTAAAGAGAACGCTGATGGAATCCTATCCACAACATTCTAAGTGTGATTTTCACATCTGCTAGCTACATATAGCAGGTTTTATACACTGACTTCTGGATATCTGCATTCATATATTAAAACCTCTAAAATGATTCAAAGCTTATAGAAATAAACTAGCCAGTGTTGACAAATGGCAAATAATTATAGCCAGAGATATAAATATGCCAAGATAACCAGGCCAAGATATTATCATAAGTCATAATGTGGAGAGGAGAGCATAGTTAGAAAGGACAAAATATTTCACATTATGTGATGTGTACGAAATTACTCCACAGTAAAAAATCCAACATATTTAAGTGTTAATGAAGTTTACATGCCCAAACATACTATTTAATTATAAGTTGAACTAAATAAATCATTCGACTTAGGTTAGCATACAGACACTCTCACCTACTGCCAAAAGAATTTAGGAAAACTCTAGCCTTAGAAATAATAATGGTGAAAATAGACTACTGTCTACCAGCATTTGCTCTAATCTCTGCACAGAACCCCCGCACTCTGCCAGAGACTGCAAACAAGAATTGCATATTCATAACACTGGTTAAACTCAGGGAATGTCACTTTATCTCTCCAGAATAATCCACATGGTTACCATTGACTGCTAGGGTCACACCTACTCAACTGTTTGAAATTCAAGCTAATTCACTATTCATATTGCCCAACTCTAACACAGACACAACAACACAAGCAAGCAAATTATTCCCATTGCTCCTCTACAGACAAAACTATCTTTTTGTCAAGGCCCCATTTCAACAAGGCAGTAGGTTAAAATGCCATTTCAAAACTTGCACATATGGAACTTACTACCTCAAGGTATCAGAAAATAACAGGAATTGACTGCATTCAAAAGATAGCTATTTCAATTTCTTAGTAATGAATACAAATGCTAGTGTTTTGACAAGTGGGTAGATTAGGCCTACAGCAACTAGGTCAGAGTTACACAACTAAAAACTATATGTTACACAACAAATATTGCTTTATTTTCCTTCTTTAAACTCTTTTATTTTCTTGTTTTAATAAACCTATATGCATCTCTCTTTAAACTGTAAAACTACTTCAAAATGTACTGTCATTGATATTTAATTGTATCTTCAACATGTCACTCCATTGTTTTTCTTCAACTGAACTGTCAGACTGTTTTAATTGCACATATAGCAAAGAATTGTAACCATGGATATCAGCAGGCATATGCAGTCTACGCAGCTACATTCTTTCAGAAGAGAGGCATCAGACTCCTTGTGTGTGTACGTGCGTTTGTGTGTTTATGGCACAGAGTGGCTTGCCTAGTCTGCTAGAGTCCTTATCTCAGATAAATAAAAAATAAAATCATCCTGAAAGCTCTGTATTATGTATTTGATTCATACAAATGTCCATCATTGTAACTCCTCCAAGCACTCCTACTACAGAATACTTCCTCCATTTTCCCCATTTCCCCTGCTTAACCTTTGAAGACTCAGGAATGCCACTTCTCCAGGTCTGGTACTGCATCCTTTTCCTTTGGGGGCCTCTTCATGAATTGAAGAAATGACAAAAAAAAGTTTTTCCGTTGGAATTCATAGTTTAGTGTTATTCAATGGCATGCCAACAAATAGTCCATGACCTTCAATTTGCCTACTAGGGCCTACATTTTGCTATGCAACCTGTAGGACCTATTAACATGGCACTGTTACTTTCTAATGCTCTCCTAAAAGGTAGTATAGTACAGTGGTCCTGAAATCAATTTTTAGATGGAAATGCACAAAGACAATGCCACAATTGTTGAGTTGGGTAATAAAAATTATTAAGCATTTTATAGTGTATGTTCCTCCATTAACATGACAAAAGTTAGTTATAGCTGTATTTTTTTTTTCAGATTAGTAGTGGCTAAAATATTCATCATGCCATTTATGTAAAGTAAAAAGCCCTCAAGCCGAAGAAGCCAAACTGTTTTAACGCTCTTTATTGGAAACAAATCGTTTTCGCCCCTGCTATGCAGAAAGCTTCATCAGAAACATAAGTGGAAGGAAACAGCACATTTTAAATAAGTGCAACATGATGTCATTTCCTTAGGAACAGTGTATCCACCACGCCAACATATAAAAAAATAAACATATTTTAACAAAGTGTATCATACTTAAAATAAAAGTTAAAAAGTTACATTACATTTAAGAAAAACATTTTCATTAAAAATTCGAATGTCTAAAAACTGGGGTACAATAGTAAAAATACCGAGATCTATAACCTTAATAAGTATACATATACTAAACATTAATAGTTACATACTTAAGGGAAAAGCAGCTATCTCTGGTAACTTTTATATCTAAGTAAGGAAGAGATGTTACATGAATTTTTAATGAAAAATTATTTAAAACTTATTTAAAATGTGCTGTTTCCTTCCACTTATGTTTCTGATGAAGCTTTCTGCATAGCAGGGGCGAAAACGTTTTGTTTCCAATAAAGAGCGTTAAAACAGTTTGGCTTCTTCGGCTTGAGGGCTTTTTACTTTAGTTTGCTGTTCCTTTTTTTTTATGCCATTTATGTGGTCATTGCACATGAACCTTACCCTGTGTGCAGTTTTGCCCTGAAAGGTGACTGTACACAATGACACAAATATTGTATTTATATCTCTTTTGACGATTCTGAAATATTCGCCCCAAATTACTGATAAACAATAAATCTCTATGCATATACTTAGTTTGACTGATTATTCACACATATCCAGTTTCAGCATTTTGCACTGCAATTTTCAAGATTCTACCTACTGGGAATAGGAAAAAATGTCACTGCTGCTATGCAGTTGTTTCTCCAAAGCTAATTTCTCACACAGACCTCTTGATTGGTCTTGGTAACAAACTTGCTCACACTCTTAAGCATCATGTAGGCCCTTGTGGTAGCTGAATGTTAGGCCCCAAACTATATTGCTTTGCTATTTCTGTTCTTCACCCACTTAGTGCAACCCTGTGATTCAGCAGTGTGAACTTACTGTTTACAGTATAGATTTGAATAAAAATAATACATGCATAGTTTAATACTAAAGTCTTAGCCTGGGGCAGTGATCTGCTTGTAAAAAATGATGCAGAAGAGGAGCATGTGTTGTAGTTTAGAGTGTATCTCTGCATGACAGCCATGATACAAGCTCAGTTATTAGAGACTAACACAATGGAAAATACATTCCTTTGAGCTGTAATTATTATAGCCTGGGAAAATGTAACAGAACTCCTAAAGGTCAGATAAACACTCTTGAAAAGGATGTATCATTTTAATGCCTCATGACATGCTAAATATTCTTACTGGGGGTCTGAGAGGCTAGCAATCTAAATATTGACTACAGCCTATATATCTGGACAGCAATATCAGGGAATCCACCAGTGTCACAGCATTTTTTTTTTTTAAATTACTTACGAACTAATGTGTTTAGCCTTCTGACTGGAGTTTGGAAAGTTTACGTTCCGTATTCTTGTTCTTTTTGTGCAGGTGTCTTCTACGCCGATAAGCCTGTTGGAATAAACATACATATTAAGACAGCTGAAAAAATAATTTGATAACCCTACTGCAGCATAATAGAACAATCTGTGATCTAAATGAGAATAAAGCATAATGTTTGTCCTTCCTTAGGATCAGTGACAGAAAACAGCATTCTGAGTCCCAAGTGACCGAGGACCAGTTAAGAATAATTAAACACTGTGTGCTGACCATTCTGCACTAAATACATAAAAAATGGGCCTGATTTATGCAATTTAATTGTTGTTTGCTATTTCGGTTTGTTGAGCTGGAAGTGAATCACAAAGCTGTAATTATAAGGACAGCTTGAAGCAGAGTCCTTGTGAATGTTTAATTATCCTGTCTGGCACTATATGCAAAATCACACAGCTTGCCCTCACTCTATGTTTCTGATTTTTTCTCTGGTATGCTTTCTATCTGCCTTTGATTATTTATTTTTTATATTTATGTTTATTTTGCTTTATTCTTATTGTATTCTTTGCTTTTTTGATCATGATTGTGTGCTAGAGTTTTGATTTCCCATTACACTCTGACTAATGCCCTGGGACTGATTCAGAATTTCAGTCTGATTTTGATGTTTATTTTAATTTATTTATTTTCATTTTAATTATGGTGGTCCCTCGGTCAGAGTTTGTTTATCTGGGTATTTCTTTCTTTGATTTAATATTTAGGGGATTTTGTTTTTAAGTTCTCTGGAGAGTAACTACTTGGTTGATATACACACACACACACATATATATATATATATATATATATATATATATATATATATATATATATATATATATATGGGTCTACTTCTTTTGACCTAACTCCCATTTGCCTGACACCCATTTGCCTGAGACCAAATGACTGAAATTTCATTTGCCTGACACTTCATTTGCCCGACACTTCATTTGACTGACAAGTATTATTAGCATGAAAATGGAATATGCCCCCTTCCCCACTGTAGTGCGACCCTGGAGTTAGAATATATAGTTAGGGGGGTGTGAGGGGCACAGCCCCCCACTTACTTTTCTTTTACTAAGCAATATTACATCAAAAGTTAACAATATCATATGAAATGAAGTGGGGGGCTTTGCCCCCACACACCCCCTGTTGTGGGGGGCTGTGCCCCCCCACACCCCCCTAACTATATATTCTAACTCCAGGGTCGCACTACAGTGGGGAAGGGGGCATATTCCATTTTTTTGCTAATAATACTTGTCAGTCAAATGAAGTGTCGGGCAAATGAAGTGTCAGGCAAATGAAATTTCAGTCAAATGGGGTCAGGCAAATGAGTGTCAGGCAAATGAAAGTTAGGTCAAAAGAAGTAGACCCATATATATATATATATATATATATATATATATATATATATATATATATATATATATGTGTGTGTGTGTGTGTGTATATATATATATATATATATATATATATATATATATATATATATATCCATATATATGTATGTGTATATATATATATATATATATATATATATATATATATATATATATATATATATATATATATATATACATATACATATATAGGCATGTTCATAGGTTCATAGGTTGGTACTAGGCAATCAGCCCTAGGGCCTATACAAGCCTAGCCATAACAATTCCCTAGCTATTTCTTCCCTCAATATTTACTTCCCTGTCTCCCTATCTCCCATCCAATCGTCAAGGTTTCTTTTGAAGAGGGCCAAGGAGGCACTCTGCTTGACATGTATGGGGAGTCTGTGGGTCAGGAACCTATCCCTCCAGCATGTTTTGTTCATTGTGATGACAAGCTTTAGGTCCCTGAAGCATGTGGCTCTGATGGATTGGGATTTCTTTAAGTGTAGCATGTCCAACAGCTCTGGGTTTGACATGGCCTTGTATGTTAAGCAGAGATCACCTCTGAGTAGATGATATATGACAGATTGAAGACAGAAGTGAAGATGACCTGCTACTGCCATGCTGGAGTCAGCTATTCTCCTTGCTCTGTGATTATTTTTATGTACTTGTTCATCAGGGATTCCTGGATGCAAGCTGGATTTATCAGAACCAATGGTGATCATTTTCCTTTGACCTACTTAATCTGAAGGAACTCACTTAAGAAAGCACAAAGTACATTGATTGGTCCCACACTGGCTATTTCCGCACTCCTGGTGTAGAACTTGTTGACATCAGTTCTGGATTCCCAGCAGCCCTTGATGTTGTTGCCCTCTTAAGATAATAAAGTCAAGAGATCTGAATGCAAAAGGTTAAATCATGATGAATCTGATCTAATGCTGTGAAGTCATGCAACCATGTACACACACACACACACACACACACACACACACACACACACACACACACACACACACACACACACACACACATACACACACACACACTCACAAGCACACATCATAAGTCTTTGAAACTAACAGTCTCATATCATTCAGAGTCTGCTGCATCCTAGAAGAAAATGTGATTAGTGACGGGCAAAAAAATAAAACTGTCTCAGTCTTACTCAGAGAGGTTGCAAACTTAGAGAACGTAAAATATATTAGACATTAAGAAATAAGATATCCCTTCAGTGTGAAGTGAAAAACGGAAAAAACCTTGTCACCACAATAAATAGGACCTGCTGGAGGGATAGATTCCTCTCCCAGAGACTTCCCATACTCTGGAACAAGCTACACATCTAAGTTAAGCAAAGTTCCTCATTACACTCTTCAAGAAAAAACTCGATGAGTGGATGGGAAATAGGAAATACACCCTGGGGATCACGTCTGTGGCTCTGCTCGACAGGGGCACAGGAAATTAACTTTTTTGGGTTGGCATAAGCCAGGGAACTTTGTTGGCTAGGCTTACTTAGGCCCTTGGGCCGACAGCCTAGTACCTACCTATGAATCTATGAACCTATGTCAGCTCAAACCACTATAGTCAAGCAACTTTTATGGTGTCACTGACTAAAAGCCTTATGTTGGTATGTATGAATGCGTGGTTTTGACTCCATATATTCCATACTTCTGCCTGACTGCAATCATCAAAAGATGTGCTACATTTTAAATCAAAATGCAGATATGTTTTCAAAAAGGTGAATATATCTGAGATACATTGAGAAAGTCAAATCTTGAAATATGTGTTTGAAAATAAGATGAGGATGTGGTAGATTCTTCATCAGAGATCAAAAGGAAATTTTTTTTGTGTGTCTGTGTGTCTGTGTGTGTATGTGTGTATGTGTGTATGTGTGTGTGTGTGTGTGTGTGTGTGTGTGTGTGTGTGTGTGTGTGTGTGTGTGTGTGTGTGTATGTGCTGTCTATTTCATTTGGTTGTATGTTGTAGTAGAATATATGGCATTTCCAACAGGAATCACGAACAACAAACTAATGAAAAATATATCCAGAAGCACAAAAGCAATCAAGCGGACAACCATGGTGGATAGTAAAATATTTAATGGTAAGCGCTTTCGGCTGCGACTGATGAACGCAGCCGAATGCTCTTACCATTAAATATTTTACTATCCACCACGGTTGTCTGCTTGATTGCTTTTGTGCTTCTGGATATATTTTTCATCATTTCCAACAGGAAGCTTTCTTAAGAAATGATTAAAACAGACTACACATATTGCTTCTGGGACTTACTTTTGGTTTTTGTCTGGATAAAAGAGAATATTGTCCAGGTCGTTTATATCTATGGCGAGGAAATCGAGATTCTCTCTTCTTCCTGTGAATCTGAATTTTAAGCATAGATTAGTAAGAAGAATTCATTGGTAAAAAATAAAAATGCCAATTATTACTATATTTCATGTGTGACATTCAGTAAAACAACTTATAATTTGTAAGTTCAGAACTTAGCATACAGTACTTTTTCTTGTTAACAGCTTAACTCTTAATTTTGCAGCAAGCCGTCCCAATATGATTTTTTTTACCTTTGTCTTCAGTCCCAAGATTGCCAACTCTTAATTGTGATTAATCAGAGAAGCACGCAATTATCTAATGCAAAAATCCCTATCAGTTTAATACAGCCTACAATTTAGCTATAAACCAGAAGCTGCTTTTTCAAAGATATATGCTTTATGGTTGTGAGGTTTTCCTCAGTGAAGAAATACTGTCTGTAATTATATCCAAAACCAAAGCAAATACTTGACACAAGACCAAATTCTGAAATCTGTACTACTTTCTTTACCGCTCTATCTATCCATCTATCTACCTATCAGTCTAAGTAATCTGTCTACCTTTGCTACAACTAGCTATCCGTCTATATCTCTGAATAATAAAAACATTGACTACTACTTTTTTTAAAAATTGATTCCTGTTGAACTTCCATGGACTGCAGTTGTGATCTTAGGAACAGCAAGAAAATACTGTAAGTACTCTAGTATCGTAACAGCTTCTTATGCTATAGTTTCAGCTACATTGTTATAGTATTCCTACCACCTATTGTAATCATTTCATCTACAACTGTAATTTGTTGTATGTTTTCTGCTTGCTGGGCCCATGTCATAAGGGTCGGTAGACCAGTTCATCAACCCAATTAGCAAATAAAACTAAATAAATAAAGTGTGAATAAGGGCAATACTTTAGAGTTTAACCCCTATTCCAATGTACAGTGGTCTCAGAGTTGGACCACAACTGCCACAGTGATGGTGTGGGGACAACGCCACCTTGTCTAAATGCTTTAGTTACATTACAATGAATTTTAAGATGATGTATTTCCTTTCAGTCACACTTTATTTTTATAACTGCAGGAGTCAAAGTTATGGTACTTATGCTTCGGAGAGAGACACACAGATAAAGAGAGATGGTGAGAGAGAGATTAAAATATGCCTTTACATAATCAATTTTATGTACCCCTAAATAAGAAAAATGGTGATGCTTGAATGTTTCACTTATAAGATTTCCAGGTAATACTGAATGATCGCTCTGAACATTTCAATCTCTTAGACAACATAAACTTTCTTTGGATTAAACCATGAACCACTTCAGTATAGTTGGTATGATTCCATGTGGGATCCGTATTTATAATTCTAAGGCCTGTAATTGAAAGTCCCAGAATTATGGAAAAATGGCAGTGAAACTTAAAGAGAACTGCAAATATTAAAGTTACATTTTGCAGGGGGCAACCTCTGCACCCCACCACACCCCCTGCTACTAATGTAAATATTGTCTCCATGATCACCATACCTCTAAGAAAGTGGAATACTCTGAGATAGCGTGGTCTTGGACTTAATAGATGTCCCCATTCTTGCACATTCAGTTTCACTATTCCAAGGTTTACAGTTACGAGTCTCTTAATTTAAAACTGTTATCTTCCAGTACGTGTGTGTATGTGTGTATGTGCATGTATGTGTCTCCATGTGTGTGCATATATGTGTGTGTGTGTGTGTGTGTGTGTGTGTGTGTGTGTGTGAGTGTGTGTGTGTGTGTGTGTGTGTGTGTGTGTGTGTGTGTGTGTGTGTGTGTGTGCGTGCGTGTGTCTGCATGCATGTGTGTGTCTGTGTGCATGTATGTGTCTGCATATGTGTGTGTTGTGTGTGTGCGGGGCTGGGGGGGTAAAGCAGCAAATCCACTCCGCATGACATAGGTTCATAGGTTCATAGACAAATTCCTTTCCCTTGCTTCTCTATTGAGCTTTTAAACAAATGCTACAGTATTTTATCTTCCCATCTGCTTTTTCAGAATAGATTAAAGTTTATCAGCTTTTTACTGTTTTCACTTTGGATGCTTTTACTGCTGACAGGATTAATGTCTCTCCTATCTTATATTATTTTGCATGACTTATTGCATCATTTATTCAAGTGAAGTAATTTTCTCTTGAAGAGTTACATAAGTAGAAGTACATAATAGGTTCATAGGTTCATAGGTGTTTACTAGGCTAACAACCACAATGGCCTTTTTAAGCCTAGCCATGCACCCCAAATCTCCGACAAGTTCTGATACCCTTGATAAGTGTAAGCATGGGCCTGGAGATGAACCATTTACAGGTTACCTCTGTCCATTAGAGACATAGTTACCAAACCAGGGATGAATTTCCAGTTTCCCATCCAATTGTCCAAGTTGCACTTGATTTGGGTTAGGGAGGAACTCTGCTTCACATGGATGGGGAGCCTGTTCCATAGACAGGGTAGTCTCTGGAATGCATACCTATCTCTCCAACAGGTCCTATTTATATCACTGGCAAGGTTTAAGTCTTTAGAATGGGCAATTCTGGTGCTGTTTGTTTTGTGTATATGCAGGGGGTCCATCAGAGTGGGGTCTGACAATGCCCTGTATGCCAGGCATAGATCTCCTCTCAAAAGCCTGTAGGAGACAGAATACAGGGATAGGGCCTTGAGGCGGTCTTCATAGGACATATTACTTATGGCCTGTATTCTTTTAGTGAGAAACCTCTGTGGATGTTCTAATAGTTGGATATGCCTGGTTAGGTACATAACAAAGGGGGCATTGTACTCAATGATAGGTCTGATGAATGCCGAATACAGTGGAACAATGACTTCCTTGGACTTAGATGCCATAACTTTGTTTATATGTTGCGCAACATAGAATGATTTCCTCACCACTGTAGACATTTGATGATCAAAGGCTAGATTATTATCTATGCGTGTCCTTAAGTCCCTGACTACTGGGTCAACTGTAAGGGGTGTGTTGTTATGATAGTTACCAGGGATGGATGACTTCCCAAAGGATACTATTATGCATTTCTTGGCATTTACTTTTAGTCCATGACTCTGACACCAGTTATTTGTCTGTGTCAGCCCCTCCTGAATAATTTTTGTTTCAGTGTGAGGTTTAATGGCAGCTCCTAATTTGCAATCATCTGCAAATTTAGTCAGCCAGAGACCACTGACATTGGCCTTGACTTCTGAGAAGTAAATGCCAAAAAGGAGCGGTCCAAGGACTGATCCATGAGGGACTCCACTTGTGACTAGCCTCTTTGTAGAGGTGGAGCCCCCAGTTCTAACTTCCTGGGTCCTGTCTGTGAGGCAGTTGTCTATCCACTGGGTGACATACGGGTTTGTTAGAAAACAAACATAAAACGAATAAAACTATAAAAAGAACCAAGGCAAACAAAATATCTGATGCGACTATTTATTAATATAACTTGAAAATACACTTAAAAGAGCAAGTTACAAAATGTGTATAATCCAAAACACTAAGCACTTTCACCCATCTCATCTGTGGGTATCATACATATAATGCATGTGCTGTATTATACAGGGAAGTTAATTTTATAGTCATATTGATAAAGGAATTACTTAAAAATAAGTTTCCACAGAGCATAGAAATAATGTAATATAGAGAGAGATGATAAATAAATAGTAATAGAAAGATATAACAGTGGGTGAGAGGTAATGGATAGGGAAAGCCAAGTTTGAAAAGATAGATGACTAGCCAGGTTTGGTACAGGGGCATAGCCAGTGTGTTTTCAGGTAAAGTTTAAGTCTGTTTTTGAAGAGTGGTAAGGAGGTGAGTGAGGAGAGGTCACTGGGAAGAAGATTCCAGGATTTTCCAACAGCATTAGAGAAGAGAGAATTCCCAGCCCTATTGTTAGGTTTAGATGTGTGTATAAGAAGTTTGCCTGATGACCGTAAGAACCTCAGATTTTTATAGGGGGTGATGAAGGTAGATACAATTGGAGTATTGGAAGGTTTATAAAGAGTGTTATAGGCAATGGTTAGTTGGTGGAATTTAATCAGGTTTTGTAGTTCCAGCCATCCTAGCTGCTTTAAATTTATACAATGGTGGGTTTTGTATGGGTTACCTGTAGCAAATTTGGCAATGTTATTGTATGACATTTCCAATTTACTGAGGTTATTCTTGGATAGATTAGTGAAAATGGGTGAGGCATAGAGGAGTGTAGAGATTAGATGAGTGTGAGCTATAGTAGTTTAGGTTGTAGGTGAAAGGAAGGGTTTAATCCTATAGAGAGTGCCAAGTTTTTTGTTGGCAGTCTTTATAGCATTGTTGATATGGATGTTGAAGTTCAGATTGTTGTCGATGGTGATATCAAGTAATTTGGTGGTAGGGTCAGGTGATATTATAGTACCATTGGTGGGTGTCACAGAGAAATTAAGAGGAGAAGACTTTAGAGTAGGATTGAAGAGGAGGAGTTTGTTTTTTTTGGGGTTCAAAAGAAGACAACACTGTGTGAACCATTGTTCAACTGTGTTAAATACCTTCTGAGTAAGAGAGTGAAGGTCTTGGATGGAAGTAGCTTAACTTATCAAAATGCACAAGCATTGAGGCACAAGTGATTGATGCCAATATTTTGAAAATCAACATATAGAAAAATCCACAACATTAAAAAAATTCATAAATAAACAAACAGTTCCCTTTTGTCATCCATTAACCAACATTCTGTGCCTGAATAGCAGCAGTGTTACAGAAGGTGTTTTTATAAGGTAAGGTGTGGAAGTGGGGTTAGAGGTATGGGCTGGGTTAGGGTTATGACATAGTAAGGTAGAACAGGTAGGTGATGACCTATATAAGTCACTCAAAACACATTCTACATACAGCAGCACACATGCACAACAATAAATCTATCCCCTTATTTATCTCTTACTCTAAATCTAACCTGCAAACACTTGCGTGCAGACACACAGTCCCCCCACATGCCAAAGCTTTCTATATATCCAAAGGTTTCAGCATTAAAATCCAAACCCACACTTATCTTCATGTCATGCACACAATCCTTCTTTTGACATCTGTAGCACTTGCTCATTGGAACTCTTGAAGAATTTATTAAGCATGAATGATACTCCTTTCCATTTATCTATATATGTCTATCCATCTACCCATCTGATATAATATAATGAATAATATCCCAATCTATACATCTACCTATCTGTCTGTCTATCTATCTGTCTGTCTATATATCTATCTATTGGTCTATTCATCTGTCAAATATGTCTACATATAATTTCCTAAAACAAAGAATTTATTTACTCAGCAGTTTCAAATATAGCATAATGTATAGGCTAGAACTATTTTAGCCAAATAAATAGTGTAATATTCATAACATAATGAACATCAAGTCTAGTTTTACAAACTTCTGTGTTACTATTCCTTCTACTACTGGGGTAGTTTATTCCAAATGTTAAACAGATACTCTGAGTACCAATTTATTGGCCCCTAACAATATTGGCCCCTAACAATATTGCCCTGCCCTTTCCAAACTATTTAATCCATATCACCCAAACAGACCCCTCTGCTCTGAAAATCAAATGCTCTTACAAGTAGAGAAACCCAATCTCTCTGCTGAACAATGGTTCCAATCCTTTTCCACTGCCAAACTATGGAATTCTCTCCCACTCTCACTTGGATCCACAACCTTTTTGAAACATGTATGTTGGAAAAGGTGGGTTTCCTATATATAGTAGATTTAAACCCACTTTTGATCACTTGTAGGGAAATGTCCAAATAATTTACATAACCAATGGTCACTTGATGTGTAAATCTTAAGAATGTAGTACTTTGGTTTATGTATCTAATAAATTCTTCTAATAATTCCTCTGTACCGGTCCACAAAATGCATATGTCTAGGAATCTGGTGTATAGATTCCAATATTTAACATACTTACTTTTGTTTATAAATTTTTTCTCCCATACCGACAATACTATGTCAGCATAGGTGGGGGCACAGTTGGCCCCCATAGCTATCCCGGATTCCTGTTTGAAAAATTCACCTTGGAAATATAAAAAGTTGTTATTCAAAACAAGTTCAGTTAATTCTAGAATAGTATAAATATCATTCTCACTGGTCATTGAATTATCTCTGAGACCCTCCTCTATCCAGGCTAGCCCTGTCTAAACTAGAATATAGGGAGACATATTGGCAAGTAGTTTTAGAAGCCAATAAATTTCCGGGCATGAACAACCACATATCCATTGCCCCTTTACTCAAGGTTAGATCTGAAAAGTTATAATACATATAATGTCAGTGACATGACATTTATATATTTTTTATTTTTTATTTATTTTGTATTTACATTTACATCTACAGTATATTGTATTAGTTGTATCTAATTGCTGGGAATATGTAGTCCATTTTATTATATATTTCATGTATATATTGTATTATAAAAGTTCCATATATAGTCAACATGTATTTTAAATATATTTAGTTTTCATATGAAATACTTCAATACAACATTATTTATATTAGTGAATAGGTTTTTAAAGTTTATTGTGTGAAATAGTTGATGTTTTAGAAAGTGATTTTATGTTATTTATTCATTTAAAGTGTTTGAGTGCAAGTTCCTTTAAAAGACTAATTGATCAATTGAATTAGTGTTCCAGTTAAAGTGACAACATGAAAGTTTTTTCATATCTGATGAAGTTTGAGTGTTACTCCTACGAAAACGTTTTATGGCATCTAGCAACGTTTATATCCTAATTTTGTAAACGTGTGAACTCATCCTTCTTCAGCAATCTGTATTTATAGAAAACGTGTAGTGGCCGTTTTCTCAGGTACTTTACCATTGGCAAATAGCTCTGTGGTGTTCCGTTCACTGCAACTGGTATTTGATTGATTTGTGGTTTTTACCAGGCGCACTCCATTTTTTCTGGTGCTATCCAGAAGTGTTACTGCAGGGACTCATAAAAGAGGTCCAAATAAAAAGAAGGGAGGAGCACTTCTCACCCATTTTGGGACCACCAGCCTTATTAGTTCATACGCTTAGCTCTGTTACCCTGGAGGGTAATAGTGCTGATATAAATATGCCAATGCACAGTAATACCAATAGTGATAAGAATAGATATATTGTCAGTGTAATTACTACATATACACCTTATGGTGAGGGCTCTATATCATATGAGAGAATCGCTCAAATTGTATACGCTCATAATATCGAACGTACCGGACCTCAAACTTCCTATTGTGGAGGGCTGTGCCCCCCACATCCCTGCTAAATATATATTCCAACTCCGAGGTTGCACTACAGTGAGGAAAGGACAAATATCCCATTCTTCAATGTACCGCAATCTCAGAAAAAGCACTTTGAGGTCCGGTATATTTGATATTATGAACGTTCGCAATTTGTGAGATTTGCTCATATGATATAGACCCATGTTGAGTCCATAAGGGGCACCCTGTTAAAAAACTGGTGTATCCTTATGGAAGACACAGATCTTAGATCTAAATTGGGTGCCCTACCAAGAGCTGTGTATAGAAAAGGGGCTAACATAAAAAATATACTGGAGAAAGAGCATAAATTGTATAACAGGAACCCAGGAATGGTTAAATGTGAAGCATGTGCCTATTGCAGGTACATAGATATAGGTAGGGACTATATATAATAGGCATTTTGCGATCATTGCTAGATATGACAATAACTCTAAAAGCATGTTATATATACAGTGCCTTCAGCTTAGAACTTTTAGAATAACCCCATGGTTTTAAAACCTGTGGTAGACAAGTTATTTATATCTTTGGATATAATATAATTAAGCAATGTGGTTGAGGGCAATCAAAACAACAATGTTTCAGTTTTTGTAAAAGGTTCTCAAAATCTGACTGTAAGATAGTTGTAAAACATTTTTATTCATAAAAAATGGTTTCCTATAAAATATTTTCATTATTTCATTCTTTTACAATTGAACTAAAGGTGTTTTGTGCATCTTTGCATACTCTGCATATTCCTGGTTGTTGCATGTATTAAGCTCTCCATAAAATTGTTCTAAATGAAAACTTTTTTTTTTTGGAAAATGTAATGCTAGAATGGAAGCATAAACTTTGTACCTTCAATCCACAGATGTATGGCTCTGGTGTGGCTCATGATGGGTTCTATATGTGGATTCAGCAAATATTTGTGAATATTTTGCTTTCACTGCAATGTTTCTGTACCTTGGTTTGTAGGGCTGGAAAGCTTTCCAATGCCTCATAATTTCATTATGAAGAATCAAAGGGAAATGTCAATATACCCACCAAAAAGGCTTGACATAGTTACTAAATATCATTTTGCTAAATGCAGCTTTAAACCAGATATAGAGTGTTGGCACAATGCCATTGTATCCATGTTTTCCATAAAAAATAATTATCTTGGTTAAAGATAGATGGAAACAAATATAAAAATAAACCCCAGACCAGTAGTATAGCATCAGACAAATTGTGGTCAATTTTAAATAAGCTTGCAAGGCAAAAGTAAGGTGGTTTGATTTTTGCTTAGAAATCCATTTGGAACATTCGTGCAAGCACAAATTATGAAAGCCAGTTGTTTAGGTAGATGTGCAATAAAACAAATGCATACCCGTCAAAAACAAATATTTATCTTAAAATGTAAGACTTGCTCTGTGGTAAACTAATAATCACTGCCTGAGCATGGCTGATGCTAGGCCTATGCACATTTAGCACGATTTACCCAAAAGAATGAAGACAGGAGTGGTCCTACAATAACCATAGTCAGGTAGTGACTGAATATTATGGAATCAGCTGCTTAAAAATATTTTCCTTAGCTTTGTTAATTAAGTTTGTTGTGTTGTAATACCTGTTACAATGGTCTCTTTGCATATATTAGTTTGTGTGGAGATGTGTGCTCGACAAGACATGAATGTATAAAGTTCAGCATACTTACACATATGCAACTTGTTGCTAATGTGTAGTTTATGCAATGTGCACTGTAGTTTGAAAATGGATGCTGTTTTTGTGCACATGCATAATGAGTTTATTTTAATTTTTTTAAGCTGGAAAAGCAATGTATGAGAAAGGCTGAACAAGGTTTTTTGATTGCCAAGCAGGACTAACAGTGTGTTTACTCAGACATTATAATTACTTTGCATGAATAATAAAAGGAGCAACAATGTGGTACTTCCCATTGCACATATCCTTTGACACACACATTAACAACACTATTAAATCAATCAACAAAAAATTTGGCTCTCTGTACAGAATAAAACCCTTTCTATCACCCACAGCTAGAGCTACTATTGCACATACTCATCTAATCTCTCCACTCCTCTATGCCTCTTCCATTTTCACCAACCTATCTAAGAGGAACCTCAGTAAGTTGGAAAGCTCCTACAATAATATAGCCAGATTTGCTACTGGTAACCCATTTAAAACTCACCACTGTGATAACTTAAACCAGCTTGATTGGCTGGAACTACAGAATCTAATCACTTACCACCAACTAATCATTGCACATAAGACTCTCTACCAACCTTCCAATACTCCTAGTCTCTCTACCATCATCACCCCCTATAACAATCTGAAGTCCTTACGTTCATCTCAGAAACTTCTAGTCAAAACATCTAAATCTAACAACAGGGCTGGGGATTCTCTTTTCTCAAATACTGTGGGAAAATTCTGGAATCTTCTCCCCTGTGACCTTTCCTCTATTTCCTCTTTATCACTCTACAAAAAAAGACTGAAACTTTTCCTCAGAACACACTGGTCATGCAACTGTACTAAACCTGCCTAAACCTATCCCCTACCCAATTTATTCCCTGTCTCTCATTTTTTTCTTATAATTAATTCTTCTGTCATTTACTTTTTTACAATATATGACCTCTATGCTCTGCATCGCATTATTTTTCCTTCTCTCTCTCACTTATTAACTATTATTTATTAATTTTTTCTTTGAAACTCATTGGTACTATTACTGATCATTAAGCAGCCTCTTTCTTTGTGTAATGCACGGTATATGCCATCAGACTGTATTACCTCCTTGTTTTCTTTTTTCTGTGCCATTAAGAGATTTACTTTACCTGTAAATTGAACTAGCCTGTATGCCTCCTTTTGCATTTATGGAATGTACCTCCATGTCTTTTTTGAAATTCCAGTTTTCATTGTATTTGTTACCTCTTCTTCAAATGATTTCCTATTAACCATATTTGTCAGTGTATATATTACTATAATTTCATTCTTGCTATATATTCTCTTTGTAATTTTTTTATAGGTTCATAGGTTCATAGGTTCATACTAGGCTATCTGCCCAAGGGCATTTATAAGCCTAGCCCATAGTTATGTGGCTTTCGCCACCCCTTTAGTTAGAATAAAACTATGCCTATTATTTTGCTGTGCCTCTGTCAAGCAGTGACACTGAAGTAATCCCTGGTGTATATCTGCGATCTCCCATCCATTGGTCAAGATTCCTCTTGAACAAGGCCAGCGAGGTGCTCTGCCTCACATGTACCGGGATTTTGTTCCACAGCATAGGGAGTCTCTGGGTGATGAATCTGTCCCTCCAGCACGTTCTATTAATAACCGTGTCAAGGTTTAAGTCTCCCGCCCTTGTGGTTCTGAGGGATCTAGAGTTTTTGAGGTGAAGCATATTCATCAAATCTGGGTTTGACATGGCCTTATATGTCAGGCACAGGTCACCTCTGAGCAAGCGGTATGAGACTGAATAGAGCTGGAGATCTTTCAGTCGGGCAGCATAAGACATATTTTTGAGACTCTTTATCCTTTTGGTGAGGAACTTTTGGGGCCTTTCCAGCTGCTGCAGGTGTCGGGTCAGATACATTCCGAATGGGGCATTGTACTCAATCATAGGTCTAATGAGTGATGAGTACAGGGGGACGATGACCTCCCTTGATCTAGATGTGAATCCCTTCAAGATCAGGTGGGCAATGTAGAAGATTTTCCAAACTACTTTAGCAACATGAGTGTCAAGCGAAGGCTACTGTCAACCTGGGTCCCCAGATCCCTGATGACTTCTTCTGTGCTCAGTGGATTGCCACCTATATGGTAGCTAGGGGTAACCTTGTTTTTCCCGAAGGGTATGACTATGCATTTCTTGGCGTTTAACTTTAGGCCATGGCTCTGGCACCAGTTATCCATTTCTGTGAGGCCCTTCTGAAGGATATCTGTGTCAGATGTGTTTTCGACTATGGCCCAGTTTGCAGTCATCTGCAAACTTTGTCAGCCATAACCCTCCTGTGTTTGCTTGTACTTCAGAAAAGTAGATGCCGAACAAGAGTGGACCCAGGACTGAGCCCTGTGGGACACCACTTGTGACAGGCTTTGAGTCTGACATGGCTCCAGCAACTCTGACCCTGTGGGTTCTGTCACTTAGCCAGTTTGCAACCCATCTTGTGATGTATGGGTTTACATTCAAGCTGATGAGTTTTTCAATGATACCTGAGTGGGGTATTGTGTCGAAGGCCTTTGCCAGGTCAAAGTAGGCTGTATGGACTGCCTTTCCTCATCAATGGCCTTGGTGACTGTCTCGAAAAAGTCAACCAAGTTTAAAAGGCATGATCTGCCTTTGACAAAGCCAAACTGGGTTGGATCCAAAGTCTGCAAGTTCCCTATGTCTTTATTTATGAGTTCCATTATGATCCTCTCCATGGCTTTGCAGATAAGGCTTGTCAAGCTAATGGGACGGTAATTTCCAGGGTCGGTGGAGGCACCGCCTTGTGAAGTGGGACCACAGTCGGCGTCGCCACTCCTTGGAGTGCGTATCCTGAGGTGAGGCTAAGATTAAACAGCTGTCCTAACTGCGGGTTTAATTCCTCATTGAGTTCGTGGAGCACACAGCCGGGACACCATCCGGTCCCATGGATGCTGTGTTTTTGCCTTGGAGAGAGCAGTTCTCACCTGGGCGTTGGAGATGTTTGGGGGCTACAATCCTCTGGTATAGATATCTCTCCTTTTGGGGAGTTTGCACTGAACCTGTCAGCCAGTATGTTGGCAATGTGTGTAGGTTCAGTAATCTTCACATCATTTTGAACTAATTCTGAGCATATCTGGGAGTTTCCTCCTAGGTTTCTAACATAGCTAAAGAAGGCCTTATGATTGTCTTTTGAGTCCTTGGCGATTTTTCTCTCAAAATTTGCCTTGGATGATTTTATGAGAGCTCTTAGTTTTTACTTATAATGATCAAAGGTGTCTTACCTTTCAAGGATTTTGCTCTATCTTGTAGTAGCTTCCTCCTTTTGTTGTAGAGCTTGTTTATGGCTGGGGTCCACCAGTCTGGATGCTTGCCTTTGGTACAAAGAGTCTTAGTTTTGTTTGGGATTGCCTGATCCATGCAGTCCTGTAGGTGCTGGTAGAAGGCATTTGTAAGTGATTCAGCGGTTTGAGTAATGTTTACCACTGGCTCAGGGGCCTTAAAGGAGACCACACTAATTTTTAGAAGTGTGAAGTCGGCTTTTGAGAAGTTTTTCACTGTGGTCTTTTTTATTTCAGGTGGGGGCGGGATGAGGACCTCCAGCGAGATTAGTTTATTATCTGATCTCACCAGTGAGGGGTATACTTCCGGTGTTGAACATTGTGATCCCATGTTCATGATGATGAGATCAAGTATGTTTTCTCCTCTTGTGGGGATGGTGACTAGTTGTTCCATGGCATTTGAGTTTATGAACTCCAGGAACCTTTGGGCTAGAGTGTTTGGGCTTGAGTAGTGTTCCCAGTCTATATTAGGGTAGTTGAAGTCACCTAGTATGATGGTGTTTGGAGATACATTTATCCCCTCCAATGTTTTCAGGAAGGCCATGTGAGGTTCCTGAGTTTGAGAGGGTGGCCTGTAACATGCTACAAATTGCAGAGCAGTCTTGCCTATGGTTATTTGCACCTGGATGGTCTCCGATACATCGTGCGTTGCCACCAACCTTGAGGTGTGGGTGTCCTTTATGAATATGGACACCCCCCCTCCTTTCTTGGTGTTGTCCAGATTTTGGGGCCGGAACGCATGATATGAGGTGAAACCTGATAGTGCTGGGGTGCTCTCAGGAGCCTTGAACCAGGTTTCTGTCACAGCACAGACATCGATGTTCTCCATACTGAGAAGGGCCTCGAGTGCGTGCATCTTGAGATTGAGACTTCTAGCATTGAGCAGCATTACCCTTAGTTTTTTTTCTTTTTTGTGTTCTAGGGTGGTAGGTTTAGAATTTGAGCCTTGCCTAAAAAGGCACTATGGGGTGGCAAGAGCCTTTGCCAATATCCGGAAGCCTAGGGGTGACAGGTGCAAGCCGTCCCTTGTAAGCAGCGTGGCTTGTCCAGCATGTCATCCCAGGCAGACAGACATTGGATCCCCTTTGAATGACACCAGAATTTAAGCCAATTATTAAAGCTGATCATCTTATCACTGTATTGTGGCATCATTCTAGGTGAAGGTAGGATACTGCTCAAGGTCAGGGTCATACCTGCCTGGGCTACATAATCAGAGAGCTCCTCAATGTCTCTTTTCATGTAGTCCAAGGAGGTACGTCTCAGGTCGTTGACACCAGCGTGGACAATGACTGAGTTGTACTTGTACCTGCTTTTGAGAGACCTGAGTGCTTGCGTTATGTGGCGGATTCTAGCGCCCGACAGGCAGCTTACTGTGACCTTCTCCTTACTCAGTCTGGTGAGCGGGACGTCAGTGTGTCTGACTATGGAGTCACCTATGACAAGTATGTTTGGTGTTGTATTTGGCCTTAAGGGCAGTGACTGCTTTGCACACTGATTTTGTTGTTTATGTGTTGTTTGTGTGGTGTATTGAGTTTGCAGTTGCTTGGGTGTCTGCTTTGGAGGCCTCTGCTGTTTAGGTAAATTTTTACTCAGAGCCTCCGAGTATGTCTTAGTGTGTTTATGTGTTTGATTCAGTGGTGTGGTTGAGTTATGTGAGACTGGTATTGTGGTGTGTGTAGTTGCCTTCTCCTCCTGCCTGGTCTTGCCAGTCCCGAGTTGAGAGAGCTCAGCCTCCAGTCTGGCTAAATAGCTGCATCTCTCACAAGTGTTAGTGTTACGTGGGAGGAGGAGAGGGTTATGTTAACAGTTTTGTCGTGGAGCTTATCTCCCCGGGCCTCTACTGAAAATGGACATATATCCAGTTAGACTAGCCCGGTCAACAAATGTAAAATAAATAATAAATATCACAGTCATCACTAAGGCTTTCAATTGTCTAGGTTAATTCAAGTTGCTTGTTATGTGGGGAACAGAACTACAGTTTTTAGTATGTGCCAGTCATACTCAGTAGAGAGCAGAAAATGCCCGAAAGGATGGGTGTTATTGGGGAAATAATGCCCACTGAGGATGTTGTGAGGCCTGATGCCACAAGCACATTCCTGTGTTAGTAGAAGCTTGCATGCAACCAATGAAAGTAGGACCATGGGACATGGTTAGCAATCCCAAACTGGTTATGCTAGCCTTCATGGGCATGTGTGTGTGTGTGTGTGTGTGTGTGTGTGTGTGTGTGTGTGTGTGTGTGTGTGTGTGTGTGTGTGTGTGTTGGAGTACATATACACATCAGGTGAAAGGCATACTAT
The DNA here is from genome assembly GCF_019279795.1 of Protopterus annectens. Lineage (NCBI taxonomy): Eukaryota > Metazoa > Chordata > Ceratodontiformes > Protopteridae > Protopterus > Protopterus annectens. Next base: position 1,339,729,812 of record NC_056728.1, on the reverse strand, counting down.
GCCCCACCAGTGATGTGGGTGCCCACTTCAACCAGCAAGGACAGAGTTAGGGTCAAAATAAAAATATCCTTAATGGCTGCTTGTATGATAGTTGTGCCACAGATTGCTTTCACCCATTGTTGGGGAACAGATGGGCAGTAGTGGCTACTTGATGGTTGCAGGCATGGAGAAGAGAAAAAGGATATAGAAAAAAAAGATTCGTGATAGTGTTTAGAGTTCACCAGTGGCTAACGGGTAGGGCAGGAAAGGACCTGGAATGAACCAAGTTGGTAAAATAAGGCTAAAGAAGGAAGAAAATGCATGGGGAAGAAAACTCCGCAAACAGTATAGAAGGAAAATAGTACAGAGGTGCATGGACAACATAAGACTGGAACACAATTAATCAGAAAATACATGAGTGATAATCAATCAATACATTTCAGTGTTATTCATTCTAATGGCATAGATTGAACACATTTATAGCGTGGGCAATACCGCCCTGCAACCCTAATGTGGGGAGGAAAGCTCTCCTACTCTCTGAATTTATATATACCAACTCCGGAATCATACAATATGTGGGAGAGTAGAGACTTTCTAAAACAGTACACAGTGGTCTTAAGTAATCACTGTTTACATTCTAATATGAGTCTTTGAGTTCTTTCTGAGGAACCATCATGTGAGAAAACACAGGACAGCATACAGGGGAGTGTGGTCCAAGCAAAAAATTCAGGAAGCGTGAGATGAGATAGGATTAGAGTGGGAAGTCTGGGAGATTGAAGAGTGGTGAGGAATAAAGTAGGTAAATGAGAGGGAGATAACAGAAATAAAGACAGAAAATCAGTGAGAGTTCTGTATTTTCAGGTAAGACAATGCATAAGAAAATATTGAAAGTGGAATAAGTAAGGAGATGTTGCTTCTATTATGAGACATAAAATGTTATAAAATATCAAAGTGGAAAGGACGACAGGAGGGAGGAAAGCACAGTGCGAAGGAAGCCAGCACAGTCATCACATGGAAGGTAATCTCTGATATACAAAGCAAAAGGAAGAAGAAGAAAAGAGGGACATTTGAGAAAGGACTGGATTAACACGACACAAGGAAAGGAGGGGAAGGGATAGCAGAGGAGGACATAGACAAGAAACAGAAAAAGGAGCATATCATAGGAATGGGAAATGAGAAGTAACATATCAAATTCAAAAGATGAAAGTATGAGGATAGGAGTCATCAGATGGAAGGGAAAAGAAAAAGACGCTGACATTTGTGAAAATTAATATAACAAAACAGGATACATTTTTTACACCAGACTCTAAGGGACAGCAAATATGGATAAATCAAGGGGACTACAGGTATGTGTAGTCTTCTTCAGTATGCATATTAAAAATCAATAAAACATTACACAATCACAGAAAAAGCTATTCAGAGACAGCTTTAGCTGCAATTAGAAAGAACTCATTTTCAGCTAATTTGCATGTCTCCAAATCACTTTTTTTTACTACCTGTGCTAACAAGCACTTTCTACTGGTAATTTCCTTTGCTATCCCATGCAGAGCTTTGGCACAGGCATACCCTCCAGACACTTTCATAAACATTGATATACACACACACACACACACACACACACACACACACACACACACACACACACACACACACGCATGCATATGCATACACACATGCACATAAACACACACACACACACACACACACACACACACACACACACACACACACACACACACACACACACACACACACAGACACATGCACACGTACACACATGCACATATATCCTTGTTCTCAAACCCCATAACTAACCCCTTCACCTTTGACCACCCAGGCAGAGACACACACTCACATGCATACAGTCATCTGACTCCATTTATACCCCTACAAACACGCACACACACACACACACACACACACACACACACACACACACACGCGCGCGCACACACACACACACACACACACACAGTGCCACACACATACATGCACTTAACAACCTCACCATCACTATAGCAATGCAGAACTTTTTTCCACTAACATGCAACATGGTCTCTGCCATTGGCTTGCATGTGTGACTCCCATATTTTGGCTGTGTTAACAAAGCTAGCCATTTCAATTTGTACAGCTGAGAAATTCCCTTAATTGAACTGCAGCACATGCATGTGCATAGAACAACATGACTAATTAGAGTTAGCCACTTCTCTGTATTGCCTCTTCATCTGGCAGCATGGCCAGCAGGACTGCCCTTCATTTTCCTGCTCATGAAAAATCAGTGTGGTAGGGTGATCTCTGAAATGAAAGGGTTTCCTGCAATGACTGATAGCTCATAGTAGGATTTGCCAAAGATGGTGATCCCTCCTGACTCCCACTGATGATCACTACAAATATAGGGATATTGGCAGACAATAATTTGACCAGTACAGATCTGTCAAATTCAGAAAAGCATATTCTGTAGTTCATTGATTCACAAGGCTTGTCTAATCATTGCAAAGAAAAGCAATCACTGTAACAGTGTACATCTCCCTGATCTATCCAGTTGTTGAATACAGTGCTGCATTCTGTAGACTTGCAGCAAGTCACATGAGTCAACTAGAAAAAAATAGATTTTTTTACCAGAAAAAAATACATGCTTGGAAAATCAGAATTACTCAGGAATGTTTCATGAATTGTCTTTATGTTTTGTTCCTTTTACTTAAGGTTGACTTTTGCCTGGACTGTTAAGGAATATCTGATTGGATTCTGTTTAAAAGTCTACCTAGAGCACACCACTACACAACCTGAATCAAATATTGAAAATAAATATCAATAAGAGAAAGAAAAACACACCTCCATGGTGCAGAGGGCTTGAGCCCAGGCTACAGCCTAAATGACACAAGTACAATTAGCAACTGGCCATGGCTGGGGAGGCATGGTGGTGGTGGTGCTGAGCAGCTGACATCAGAGTACCCATCCTGGGGAGAGAGGTGGTCCACTTGCTCCAGTGCTGTCTGTCATGCAATAAATGGAAGTACGGTCCATAGCATCTGAAATGGGGATGATTATAGCATGATACTACCAAAGGGCATAAGCAGTAATCCTGCAGGAAGGCATAGACTTATGAGTAAGGTTCATGTGGAAAGATACATCTTCTCCTTATAGAAAGGAGGCATTTCAGGCCCTCATGTTAGTGACCATTTATATCCACTACCAAGAATAAGGAGGTAAGTCATCCCAAAAAAATTCCTGATGGCTGCTTTGACAACAGCCTCCTCTGCTTGGCTGTCACACTAAAGAAAGGGATGAAATGGACCTTACTGGCTGCAGGAATGGTAATGGTTGGCATGTATTATGAGGTAATTAAATGGAAAAAGAATAGAAAGAAAGCAGATACATTACATAAAACATTATGGCAATAAAGCAAGTTTCATTAAGACTAGTAAGCTGTACACTTGCCATTTAAACTTGTAAACCTATGAATTATGAATGGTAGAGAATGCAATATGCAGTCTTTGAACTTATCTGGCAGTTGGGACAGAGGACTGAGGCTGTGAGCTGTAGTTCCTGTGGTACAGAGTTTGACTCCCTTGGTCCTCATTTACCTACTATGAACATATCACTTTGCCAGGCATCGCTTCTGGATCACCCTGAAAAGGAACTATGCCCAGTGGACAGTTAACAAATAGGTATTATCATCTTTAGCAACTTTCAGCTTAAATGCAGCACTATACCTTTCAAAAATTACAAAGGTGAAGCTACAATGTGAATTTAATTATACAATAACAAGAATATGTAAACACTAAAACACAAAGGTGACCTGATATCTTACTTAGAATAAACAGATTTTATAATTTCCTCCTTGGTCTTTAGGATTACATGAGTACTTCATCAGGGGTTATTAAGAAGTTAACGCTGGAAACAGTATTTTAATACCCACTTGTGCATAAGAAGGTTTCACTGAATACATATTTCTGTTCTGGCAAAAAGCGATATTAAAAAAAAAAGTTTGAGAAAAAGTCTTCGTGCTCAGGTTACCTGCTTAGAAATATGACACACATGCCTAAGTGTGTGTGTTTGTGAGTGTGTTTGTGTGTTGTGCGTGTCTGCGTAGCTGTGTTTGAGTGTGTCTGTGTCTTTGTGTATGTGTATCTTAAAGCCCAAATGTCATAGTTGTACTGCAGAATATTGTGTTAAATATGGTTTGTGGTTACTCTTTGTGAGATATACACTATGCACAATTACCTGGTTCACTGAATGAAGGCAGTTTATGACCTACCATAAACAGGTATAAATCTTCCTGAATGATACATAAAACCAAAGTTAGTTCAGCAAGGAACTCAACAATAAGCAAGCTTAAAATATTTAGCATGAGACTTAATAGCATATCAAATCACGACAGACTTGCAAGCACAGCTCTTAGTTGTCCAAATTTTGGAGGGACACTGCACTGCTAATTTGTTCTTCAAACTTTTGTTCCACCTCTCATAAAATTTGGAATTATTTTGAGTAGTTATAAGTTAATGCAGCCCCGAATTAAAACAGTAACAGTTTATTACTTTTTTCATAGCATGACGTATATGTAGGATAGTTTCTGAAGTGAGTGTTAGTCTGTTCAGGTCCAAGTGCTATATTTTTAAAGTAGCACGAGCTACCAAGAGAATGCCACTTGTGATGTGTGGATGTTTCCAGTATAAGCATATGGATATCTGTATGCACACAATCTGACTAAAGAGAAACAAAGCACTGAAACAGGTATGCATTTTAGATGAGCAAATAGCATATTATGCCAAACATTTACATGGAATAAGGAAAAATGGAGCCAATAGTTGTCTGCCATATAACAACAGTTTTGCGAGGATTTGAATATGTTATGTGCCAAATAACAGTTGTAAAAAGTATTTATGTATATATTTAATATTTCTTAATAACCAAGTAAGTAGGCTGATCTATAGACCCTTTTCAGCCATGACCTGGGGTCACAACAGCAAGGGTAAATGTTATATCCATCCATCCATCCTCAATCCTTTTTCCCATTTGTCAGGTGGAGGTGGGGTGTCACTTCAACAGTGACAACCATTTCGAACCAAGTTTCATACCGCCAGGTGGCTAGCCCTACCGCAGTAGGTAAATGTTATATATGCATGTGTAATTTAGTATAGCTAGTTAATCAGGGGGCTTTTTTTGACCCACGCAGACATTTAAAGGACATGCAAACTCCACAGAGACAGTGCCCAGAAGTCAGGATTAAACCCAGGCCCCTGAGGCTGTGAGTAACAAATAAATAACACTGAACCACTGCCCTGTCCTTTGTACATTGTTGGTACCATAGAATAGTACAAGTACTTTTGAATAGTATCAGTGGCACCACAGAACAGTGTCAGTTCTGACTGTTTATCTTTGTTGCAATTTAATGTTATTTTCACACAGATTATCAAGCTTTTATTTAATAACATTGAAAATAGTTTTGCACTATAATTCCAATCCCTGTATACTGTATATACATATGGCCGAGATCATATGATCAAAGTTTTGAAACTAAAATAAAAAAAAATAAATAAACAAATTTTTTTTTACGTTTTGCAGGGGGGCAAACCCCCCGCACCTCCCACACCCCCTGCTAATTAAATATACCAACTCCAAGATCGCACTGCAGTGAGGAAAATGGTAAATTTCCCATTCTGTGCGGTACAGTGATCTCTGTTCAAAACGTTTGAAATTTCAAAACTTCCGTCATATGGTCTCCGCCATATGATGTTCGAAGTTTTGAAACTTCGGTAATCTGATAGGGACCCACACACACACACACACACACACACACACACACACACACACACATATATATATATATATATATATATATATATATATATATATATACACCTATATAATTAAATCTCTGTAGCATTACTAAAGACTCCATGACCATTTCTTATGTATCACAAGTCTTCTGAGAATGTCAACACTTTAATAAAGATTTATTTATGAAGCATACAATAGCAGTGAAACAGTTTTCATAATTCAGTTATATGCATCTGGCTATTTGAACTTATTCAGTAGTGTAAAATGTAGTAGCACCTACCTGTACTAAATATGAAACAAATGACAGAAAACAATTCTGAGAGTCTCTCTGAGCACTCCACATGGTCTGAATGTGCTACTGTTATCCATTTCATGATAACTTCAAAAATACTCAATAAAATTCTACCAAAAAGAGCAACCACATCTTTGCCAAACATGTTTTACCAGCATTAAGTATTAGATGTGCTACATCCACATATCACGATGTCTCCAACATGTACACACTCTGAAAATAAAAGGTACAATCTCCAGTCACTTACCGCCAATGACAAACTAACTCCACAAAATATATTAATTAACAAAGATTTTAAATACGATTTTAATTATTTTATCTATGCAAATGTGTGATGCATTTTACTCATGCTTTGATAAGGTACTTATTTGGGTTATAGCCCTAGGAATGAATCATCTCATCATTTGTAAAATGGTGCATGCCAAACAATCTATTGATATTTATTACTTAATTATAGGAAAGGTACTTACCCTCTTTACTGATCATTTTCAGGATGACTGTGACCCCATGTCTAACTGTTAGGGGATACTATGGTTACTTTCTGAAAAAGGTCTGTGTCTCCAAAATAGTTGAATGTATTCTCATACAATTTTCAGATAATTATATTGGACAATGTCATTAGAATGTTGTTCTAATACAAAAGAAGAGGAGCAGTTGCAGCTTAACATCTAATGGAAAAGGTTGTGCCCATCTCTGTGATATACAGTATTAGCTATGACCACAATGACCTGAGAAGGATTAGTGGTGTAGGAGCTGGTGGAGCTACTGGTGAGGATGAGAATCAGTGAGCAATGCCAGCTCATTCACCCTGTAGGGAGTGGTTAGTAGTCCATTTGTATGTCTGCCATCAGAAAGTGGAGGCATGCCGATGATGGAGATACAGCCAGGAGGTAGAGATATGGATATGGACTTGACACTCCAAGGCTAATGCTGGTGGTTCTCACTGCATGAGTGTGGTTGCAGCATGCACAGGTGTGAGCATAGGAGGCTGTCATGCTGTTGCAGGTGCTCATGTCAGCTAGCAGGGCTGGGGTTGTTAGGTCTTAATTAAAAATTCTCAGACAACTGAATTAATGACAGCTTCTGGTAAAGCCTTAGATAGGCTGGAAGAAGTGGTACCAGTGGCAGCTAAGGCAGGGATAGATGATCAGCAGTGTGACTGGCACTTTCTTGTTGGTCCTCTTGGCTGCTAGTCTAAACAGACTGTCAGAGGCAGGGCCATAGAAGGCTGATGGTCCTCAGATGGCCATGGCACCTAACAGTCTTAATCCTTTCCTGGGTGATAGCTCCCACTGGTCATCTGTCACTCAGTCAGTGGTGCTGAAAAGGAATGAATGACCTAAGACTCATACGAGGGAGGGCAGACGGCAAGCAAGTGGGGAAGGCAAGAAACATCTAAAAAAAATAATCATAGGAAGGAGGGCTGATGGTCAACAAATGGGGAAGGCAAGAAACATCTAGAAAAATAATTCCATTTTTGTAAGATCAAGTCTCACTTAAATGTATTTTGTTAGTCATAAATACAGTGTTCTCTTTGCATAGGCAGAGAAATGCAGCCATTTTAAAGCAGGCCTATATCTTCATTTTATATTAAATGCAGTTGTAGTATGTGCATTTTCAATAGAAAGGAATGTTTCAGTGAAGGATGCAAATGAGATCAAAGAAATATAAATCAGTTTAAAAAACTAATAAAGATAAAATGTACTAAGATAATATGCAGTTCACTAAGTACAAACAGATCTTGCTTAGATGCTATGAGACTTGGGAACCAAGGTTAAAGAGTTGTGTAGAACTTGTAGGAATGTTCAGGGTTTTGGTATTATTATTATTATTATTATTATTATTATGAGAGATTTTTCTAGACAGAAGTCAGTCAGTCAGTGCAGTGGAGCACAGTTTCTTACTGATATTCAGAAGGTTAAATGCAGAAGTTTGGTACTGATATGAAGAAAGTCAGTACAATAAGTTTCATCCAGGTACAGAAGTCAGGTTAAATGTCCATAAGTCTACAAAATAGAGAAAACAGTATTAATTCTGCCATTCGGGAGGAATGGAACAATTTTGAGTACAGAAGCTAGGGACAGTATAATGAGTACAAAAGTTACAGACAGTAAAACTCAGTCTATTTCAGTTTATCAGCACTGTTATTTGAGGCTGTAAGATTTGATTCAAATATCATTGACATATACCTCCACTGTATGCTGCAATTATAATAAACCTCCATTATCAGACTTAAATGTGGACAGACCTTTATTCTGAAAGGTACAAGAAGATTTAGGACATAAAGGAGAATCTGAGCTATATGGCACTTATTTAGCATATCTTTGAGTAACTAAAAGATGAAGACAATCATTTCCAGTTCTTCCAGTTCTTACAAGTCTTACAATTTTATACCACAACATTAAAAAGAGTGAAAGCTCACTTATATGTGAGGGCAGATGAGGGCATATCAATGGAAGACGGTTGTAGTAGCACAATCAATCACATGTCAATATGGTACAGTAGGGACTGCACAGTGAAAATGTGTACTGTGTGACTCTCACACAAGGTGACATAGTAATGGGGAGGATGTTGGTGTGAGATAAGCATCCTTACATGAACAATGAAGAAGACATCTATCAGGGATGTTATATACAATTGGGGTAGGGTACATTTTGTGAAGTTGTGGAAGCTGATTTGCCTGAATATGACTGCAGTGTCAGCAGAGATCTCCAGCAAGTGGGGCACAGGTAAAGGCTCATGGACAACATTAGAAGAAGCAAGCAGAATCATGGACAATATCAGAATAATACCACCAGTAATCCCATGTCTCAGAGATAACATATGTGATTTAGAGTAATCAAAGGGAGTTCTTTACAAACACACTTGTACAATTATTATGATATGTCTATGCTCTATGGGGGTAATCATGCACCCTGTCCTGACACTGTAACATCTACTGTTGGTGTTAGGAGGGACACTGCTATACCTGTATGTGATATTATGAGCAATCCACACTGTCACACATTTTACCCATGCCATTAACGTTGTCAAAAAGCTGTGTATGTACTGTGTTCATCACAGGAACAGGTATAACACTTGCATCTGGTGTAACACCTTGATGGAGTTTCCTCACCATCAGGCAGTAATGTTTATGCCACAAAAAGAATACCAAGGTATGGTCAAATAAGATGTGTGACAGCTTACTGTGGCAAAGGTGGTACACTTCAGTTACACATCATTATAAGATGTCTAGTGAGCTACATGAAGAAGGGTGCTTTGTACTCAGTCAATGGTGTGATGAAGGCTGTGAACTATGGAGGTAATGTGGCCTGTGATGTGGATGTTCTTCACATACTCAGTAATTGTGCTACATACAGGGGGGTAGTCAGCACTGTGGCCACATATCGGTATAGATTCCACATACCATCTACCCCAGGACAAAGGTCACATACCTATTGGTCTGTATAGGGTGTGATGTCTGCATTATACTTGGGTTGTATGTTTGTCTTCCTGATGTAAAAAATCTCCCCATCTTTTTGTGTCATTGTAAGTGTTGTCATGGCTGTGGCAGCAATCTTTGGTTTGTGTTGATGCAGTCAGTATCATACTAGTATGCCCAAAATCTGTAGCCCTTCAGACAGCTGTTTGGACACAGGATATGTATGACATTTGTGATGTCTTTGACTTAAATAATGGACAGGAAAGGGCCTAGTAGACAGCCTTGATGTATGGACATCATTACTGGACCAGAGATATACTAAACTTCACATGTTTCAACATACTTCCATGCCATGTATGTGATACAGTCGTCTCCCCACTTGGTGATATAGGTGTTTATGCCACATCTGACAATGCTGAGTGAATACCTCAGTGGGGATTTGTGTCAAATGCCTTGTGCTTGTCAAATAAAAAAAGGATAATAGTGTTGTCATCATGCATGCCCTTAATGACCTCTTTGAAGACATCTAACAGATATACATGATATCACATTAACAACACACACACAGGTCTGTTGCACACAGCTGGGATATTACTAGTGTCCATTTAGTAAAATGTCCATGATGACATGTTGGTCTACCTCACAGATGAAAAGAGTCAGGATCTGTCTATACATGCATGCATTGGGGGCTGTCCCCCCAATTCACATGGATGCATGTTGATGTACACCATTCTACAGGAACATAGTCTGTATGGAGGGTGTGTTGAAGTGTGTATTCAACTTTGCCAAGAAGGTGTATGTGCTGAGTCATGTGATAATCGATCTGTGATGTCACTGCCCATTGATTCAGTGTGATAGGCCTGGATGAAGATAAGACAGTACATACTGGCTATACTGATCTCGTCTACGGTTTTGACAAATCCCCCACGCAGGTATCATTGAGAAAATCACCTAGCTGGGGATTATCCCTTACGTCACTTGATGAGTAACCAATTGGCTCACTGACAGAATACATAGTATGAAAGATGATGAATCAACCTGTACCAATAGAGCTGTCACCACTGGCATACCCTGTGGATCTGTACTTGGCCTTGTATTGTTTGGACTCTATTTCTCGACAGATCAGGCTAAAGCATATGGTCTTTGGCTTACTGCTTTTGCTGATTATTGCATACTGGGTGCAATCATTGAGTTTGCCTATGATGATAACATACTACAGGAAGGGCTAACACAGACAAATGATTTTTGACAAAGCCACACAGTCTACAAATAAATGCAAAAAACTTTACTTTCTGCAAAATGGAATTCCCTGCTAATTACAACATTGTCAACAGTCCCACTATGCAGAAACCCAGTGATGCAAGCACTGGAAACACAAATAGATAACAATCTGAATTTTGACCAACAAGTATCCACACTGTTATTGAAAGCCTATGTTGTGCACATCATAAATCATGCCATCACATTCAGATCTGAGGATTATATTACAGCACTGTACTCGAACCTCAGCAGAACACTAACAGAGTATAATGATCTGTTATGCATATACCTCACAAGACACATGCAACAGCTGAAGAGACCAAAGGTGTTTCTCACCAAGAAAACACAGGGTGTACAAACAATGTCATGATGTATGTGGAGAGACTGAAAGCCATGTCACTGTAATCTGGAGTGTAAAGGATGAGGTCACATCTGCCTGGCCTCGAGGCCAGTCTTTGTCCCTGCCCTGGTGGGACTAATGCACATTCACAAATTAGATATAGATGACATCAACAATGTCTGGTGCAGATAATTTGGTAATAAAAGTGCCCCACATGCTAGTGTGAGAGGCTTTCCATAATATCAAGCAAGAGCACAAACACGCATCCCTCCTAGTGGACTACAGTGAGAATAGAACCCCTACCTATCTAATGAACACAGACTACAGAACTCTGTATTTAAAGCAAATGTCACAGCTCAAATCTGATGTAGAGGTGTCTCAGACAACACTTTATATCTGACAACATCAGCAGTGTCTAATGTGGAGAATATGGTATTAACAGTGTCCCACATGCTGGTGTAAAAAGCTCTCTGTAATGTCAAGCAAAAACACAAACCGACACACCCCAGCTGGTTGCAGTGAGAAGAGAACCCCTACATATCTAAGTATACCAACTACAGAACTCTGTATTTAAGGCAAGCACCACAGCCCAAGTCTGTCTTGGAGTGTCTCAGACGACACTTTAGAGCTGATGATACGAGCAGTGTCTGGTGCAGAGAATATGGGGTGTCTGTACCGTCAAGCAATAACACACACACACACACACACACACACACACACACACACACACACACACACACACACACACACACGCACACACACACACAGTTGACTACAGTGAGAATAGAACCCCTACTTATTTAATTATGCAGACTACAGAACTTTGCATTTAAGGCAAGCGCCACAGCTCAAGTTTGACTTGGAATGTCTCAGTAACACTTGGCTGATGACATCAGCAGTGTCTGGTGAGGAGAATATGGTAATTACAATGTCCCAAATGCTGGTGTAAAATGCTCTCTGTAATGCCAGGGAATAACACAAACACATACACCCTCCCCCCAAGTTGACTGCAGTGAGAATAGAACCTCTACCTATTTAGGTTACACAGACTACAGAACTCTGCATTTAAAGCAAGCGCCACAGCTCAAGTCTGACTTGGAGGGTCTCAGACAACACTTTATAACTGATGACATAACCAGTGTTTGATGAGGAGAATATGGTAATAACTGGTGTAAAAGGCTCTCTGTAATGTCAAGCAAGAGCACACACACACACACACACAGACACACACACACACACACACACACACACACACACACACACACACACACACACACACACACACACACACTTGACTGCAGGTACCACCACACAAGTCTGACTTTTGTAAGACTGCAGGTCAGCTTATAGTGAATGACATTAGCTGGGCATGTTGGAGAAATGATATTGGGAGACCTGCATGAAGTGGATGTGAAGGCATGTGCAAGTATCAAAACACTGTCAGCCCATGGGATTTGGAACAGTAACTATAGGATACACGCCTCTGCTCTTTGGTTAGGCACACACACACACACACACACACACACACACACACACACACACACACACACACACACACACACACACACACACACACACATGCACAGAGTTGACTGCATTAAGAACAGAACCCCTACCTGTCTTGGTACACACACTACAGAACTCAATACTTTATGCAAGCACCAGAACACAAATCTGACTTTTTCAATACTGCAGGTCAACTTATAGTGGAAGACATCAGCAGGGCATGTTGGAGAGATGGTATTGGGAGGCCTACATGAAATGGATGTGAAGGCATGTCCAACTATCAAAACATTGTCAGTCCATGGGATTTGGAATGGTTACTATAGGATACACACCTCTGTTCTTTGGCTAGACGCACACACACACACACACACACACACACACACACACACACACACACACACACACACACACACACACACACACACACACACACACACACACACACACACACACACACACACACACACACACACACACACACACACACACACAGTTGACTGCAGTGAGAGAAGAACCCCTACTTATCTAAGGAACACAGACTACAGAACTCAGTACTTTATGTAAGCACCATGGCACAAGTCTTAATTTTACAAAGCTGCAGGTCAACTTATAGTGGATGACATCAGCAGGGCATGCTGGAGAGAAGATGGTGAGAGGCCTACATGAAATGGATGTGTAGGCATGTGCAAGTGTCAAAACACTGTCAATCCATGGGATTGGAGCAGTAACTTTAGGATGCACACTTCTGCTCTTCAGGCTACACACACACACACACACACACACACACACACACACACACACACACACACACACACACACACACACACACACACACACACACACACACACACACACATTTGATGGAGGTGAAAACAGAACCCCTACCTATTATACAGACTACGGACCTCAGTACTTTACACAAGCGCCATGGCAAGTCTGACTGCAGGTCAACTTATCAACTTATAGTGGATGACATTAGCAGGTCATATTAGAGAGAAGATGTTGGGAGGCCTGCATAGGTTCATAGCTGCATAAGTTCATAGCTACATAAGTTCATAGGAAGTTACTAGCCTAATACTCTAGGGCATTTACAAGGCTACCTATGTAAAACACAGATACCCTTATCGAATATAATTAGATGGTCGTTGCTAGCAGAGCGGTTTTGTGATCAGCACTGACAGCTCCTGTCCATGAGGGACATAGGTGTCACCCCAAGGGGGAATTTACAATCATCCATCCACTTGTCAAGGTTGCGCTTGGATACCATCATTGAGGAGCACTGATTCACATGCAGTGGGAGCCTATTATAGAGGAGGGTCAATAGCTGGGAGATAGATCTGTCTCCCCAGCATGTTCTGTTCATGTCATAGGCTAGGTTGCGCTCTCTGAAGCAAGTTATTCTTGTCCCATTTGATTTGCAGATGTCCAGCATTTCCAGTAGGGCAGGGTCTGAGACTACTCTATAGGCCAGGCACAGGTCACCTCTCAGTAGCCTGCATGATACTGAGTACAGACACAGATCTTTCAGTCTCTCCATGTTTGTCATGTTTTGGAGGTCATGGATTCTTTTAGTTAGAAACCTCTGTGTTTTCTCCAGTTGCTGAAGGTGTCTGGTGAGGTACAGTCAGAAGGTTGCATTGTACTCAATTAGTGGTCTGATAAGGGTAGAGTACAGCAGAGCTATGACCTCCCTGGTCTTGGATGTGATGGACTTATTTATGAGGTGCGCAATGTAGAATGTGTCTCATCACTATGGACACGTAGTGATTGAAGTGTAGATTGTTATCACCATGTGTTTCCAAGTCTTGCAATGCTGTGTTTGAGCTTAGAGAGGTGCTAAGTATATCATAAATAGCAGGGGTACTTCATTGCCAAAGGGGACAATGAGGCATCTCTTGCTTTAAGTTTCAGTCCATGAATTTGGCATCAATCACTTGTCTGTGTCAGTCCATTCTGTAATACATTAACATAGTTGGTGTACTCTATATGACGGTGTCCAGTTGACAATCATCTGCAAACTTGGTAAGCCACAGGCCATCTACCTTTGCCTGGACTTCAGAGAAATAGTTTCCAAACAGGTGAGGGCCCAGCACAGATCCCTGTGGTATTCCACTGGTAAGCTGTCTAGTGGTAGAGGTGCAGTCCCCAATTTAGTGTTTGCTCTTTTGGTGAGCCAGTTTGTGATCCATCTAGTAATGTATGGTTTAACCCACAAATGGGAGAGCTTCTCTATGATACTTGAATGGGGGATAGTGTCAAAGGCCTTGAATAAATCAACATAGTGGTATGTCCTGTTATCCCTAATCTAGGTCTTTGGGGTCATTATCAAAGAAATCCACTAGGTTTAATAAGCAAGATCTGCTCTTGACCAAACCAAAATGGGTCAGGTCAAGTGTGGTGAAGGTCAGCTATATTCCCATGGATGAGATTCATGCTGATCCCTTCCCTAGCCTAGCAGATAGGGCTTTTTTGTCTTATGGGGCAATAGTTCTGGCTCTGCATGGTAACAGATTGATGTGCATTGCATTTCACACAACAACTGATATTAATTTCAGTAGTGTAGGTGATATATGTGTGAAAAAGGTACTGAGACCCCAGGGTTGCAGTGCTTGGGGGGAGGCAACATGTAGCTGTATTGTAAATATGTGACATATTGTTAGATAGACCTTCAATTTGTTCTTTTTCCACATGTAATTTTACATCATAGACAGGAAATGAACAGTAAACAACAGTAGTACATAATAATATTTACTTTTCATAGTGCACTGAGCAGCTGGTTTGTGCAATGGTTGGCAAAGTTTTTGCACATGTGAGATACACATTTCCGTTACTTTCCCTGTTTACACATAGTTGAGCAGTGCTCAAATGTGAGACACATTGCTAAAGTCTGAGAGTAAGTACTGAGTCTGTTAAATACACCTGCTGCTTAACTGACTCTGTGGCAGCAGGTGTAAATGCAATGACCCATTTCTTTTTGAGCCCAGATTATGCAGGTTTGAATCCAGGTGTATGTAAGACTTTTCAGTACTTTTAAATATTCAGTGATAATGCAGTCACATTAATTCTTTATAGTACATGTGTTGTTGTGTGTTGGCATAGCACGGGGGGGGGGGTTAAGTGAGATTGCAAGGAAATAATTGCAGCATCATAGCATTGTTGAATTCACTTAGCATTGCTGTGTGATGCAAAATTCCTAAAAAACATAGAGGCCAAAAATAAAGGGATACATTGCTTTTTATGCTACTTATGTGTGTTGTGTGTGATTCTATTTTTGACCAGATTAGAGGTATTAAAATGGGGTAGATAGGAAAGTGGTGAAATTGGGAGCAAGCAGGGGGCAGAACAAAGAAAAAGAACATGCAGGAGAGAGGTAGGAAACAACCATATCTATCAATTTCTTCAGCCAATTGGACAGAATCAAGTGTGTTAAGAAGATGCATGTCTGAAATGGAGAGCTATATATGGGACGATTTTTTTTTCTGGGACAGTTGCCCATTTTGTTTAATTTGGTAAGAGAAGACTACTGAGTAAGGGATGTGGATATGTGTGGGTCAAGTAAGTTGGTTAGGTGAAGAAGCAAATGGAAATAAACAAGACAAACAAGACAAGAGACAGGGATGGTGATGGACACAAAAGGTTGGGGGACACCATGATTGGGGTGAGGAAGGGGACAATACAGGCTCATGGACATCAAGCTTGCAGACAATGAGAATCGAGTTTTCATCCACTGGACTGCCATCACTGTCCCCTTACTCTGCTGGCAGCTGGACTGCTTGATGTCTTCTCCTCCTAAAGAACATGAGGGAGAGGAGCCTCTCCATCCAGCATAGGTGTACATAGTATGCGGTTCATGACCCTATGCACCATCCCTGGCATCTTCCTGCAGGTGATAAAGTCACCACTTCCTCCACTGCTCCTGGAAGGTACCAGCATCTGAGACAGTACTACCTGAGGGCACAGGTGGTGCAGGTGCAGCAGACGCAGTGCTGTAAGGCTGGCTTCCAGACTGCTGGACATCAGTGCTGGAGCCAGTGGAGTGGGGCTAGGCTGATCCAGTGGGGCTGACCTACCTCTCTATGCTGTGTAGCATTTAGTGATGTGGTGCACATGGATGACATGGAGACATTTTGATGGCACATAAGCCTTATGTGATATTATTATGAAAAACTGGGTAATGATCAGTGAAGACAAAACTATGAAGTTTAGACTAGAAAACTTCCCCAAGGTGGTTTTCAAGAGAGGTCGGACCTTAAAGATGGTTTTGGAAACGCCTAAAGATTTGTATATCCCAAGTGGTGGTATGTATAAATGTGGGAGATGCACAAGTTGTAAATTTATTGACACCACCAATAGGTTTAACATCAATAACACTGAATACACCATCCATGGGACATATAACTATGACACCACTGGTGTTGTTTACTTGGTAGGTGCCAATTATGTTGTGGTTTCTACATAGGAAAAACTGAGAGACACTTGAGGCCGCACATTTACGAACACCAGTATGAAATAGCGAAGTTAAATTTAAACAATGCACTGGCCAGGCACACTGTTGCAATCCCAGGTCATACCTTTTTATTATTGGTCATTGAGCAAGTAAAAAAGGATGTAAGGGGTGGCTCTTGGTTGTTGAAGTTAGAGGAAAGGGAATGTTTGTGGCAGCTGAAACTCAATGCTTGTGTTTATCCTAGTTTGAATGATCACAGTAATTTAAAATGTATTTTAAAACTAAAATCACTTGACAGGTGATTTTTTTTGTGCATAATTAATTTTATGTAAATCCATATACAGTTTGTTTTTCTTGCATACATATGCAGGTATGTTTTCTATTGTTCATATATATTTTTTAATATAGACTCCCTTTGAAGGGTTTGTTTTTTACAGTTGATTGTGGCTGTTTTTATACATGGTTTTGTGTGGATTTATAAATTGGCATATATACCTTTAAAACGTATGAATACTCAGAGGAAAGATGTGATGTCATTGTACTAGTTTTATTTAAATTCTAATGAAACAAGTATTCTTTGCCTGAAGAATTTCACATATTTTGTAAATGAAAGCACTAACGAACTAAATCTTTAAAAGTTCTGCTGGTTTCTTCTTTTTAGCCATCTGGCTTGGATTACAATTCTGCAGTTTGTTGTGCTTCTTAGTTTTATTCATATTACAGACTTAAACTGAGTCAAAGAAATATTAAACTATAACTGTACTTAGCAGTGAAACATGATGGCAGATGATGTTCTCCAAGACACAGTAGAGTATTTTGTTATTATGCCAAAATGCTATAATGAGAGTCGCTAGCATTTTACCTTGAACTTTGTTTTTGACACTGAAAATAATGCATGGACCAATATCACAAAGAGAAAAGTCAAGCTATAACTTACATGCTAATGGTAACTAGTTCAAAGGTATCCAGAGTAACTCTGGATATTTTACTTGCCACAATAACTATAGACTGATAACTGTTTCTTATTACAGTTAGTAGGTCTCACTTTATTGTATTAATATTTTTCTGGAACTCAGTATCAGAGAACAAATATGATTCAAGTGAATATTCTCTGGTTGAGCCATTGCAAAGCTCTTATTTGAGCTACCAAGGACCTTCTTACTGCAATGGCTACTTCTTTTATTGTAAATGCCATCTACATATGCCTGTCTGAATCTGTTTTATATTACTGTCCTACAGATGCCATATAATTAGAGTTCACCACACCCAAGCTTATAAATGTATTGACCACTGACAATGGAATTTCCTGGGTCAATCTTAAAATATTTCACAGTGTTTTTGGAACTTAAAGAAACTAGGTCAGTTACTTACACACATACATCTTTTAAACAGGTATTAGATCATCTGTTCCTCCTGAATTACATCTGTTCACCATGTATCTGTCAGAAGCTACTGAGACTTTCAGTTTCCTGAATATAGTTTCACATCATGAAGTTGCTGGCAGATTTGGGGTTATGTCTTTATCCAAACTGTTATAATGCTAGAGATTATTATATCAGAAAAAAAAGAGACAAAATGTATGACCTCTCCACCTAGAGTGTATGAGACTTGACCCAGGTGTCAATTTGTTGCTTTCTGTTTTCACTTTCAGAGCGTCATGCATTGAAAAATAGTCTCTGCACATCTTTAATTTGGTTTGTAGAAAAATAACATTCTGAACTGATAATACTAGGAAAGTTAACCTTTGGATTCAAAGTTATTTTCACTGCCAGTGCTAAGACAAAGTAAAGCTGAATAGAGCAACACCTCAATAGCTGCTAGTTATCAGGTCTCTGAATCACACGCTGCACTGTAAGACCTGACCTCATTATTCAGCCCATAGCAAGATATCTCCTAACACACACCCGCACACACACAGACACACACACACACACACACACACACACACACACACACACACACACACACACACACACATATACACTGACATATCCAAGCAGCCATAAGCGAGCCCTGACACACTTGTGCAGATGCACACACAGACAAACCCTCCCTCCCTCCCTCACACATTCATGCATGCTCCGACACACACACACACACACACACACACACACACACACACACACACACTTGGATTCTCTTACTTACCTCCCACAAGGTGGCCACCCAGCCACACACACAAACACACACACACACACACACACACACACACACACACACACACACACACACACACACACACACACACACACACACACACTCCTGCAGCTGCATTCATGCTTCTTCTGACATGCACACATATATCCACATACATACACAAAGACACACACAGATCCATGGCTCTTACATGTAATTGTAGTATGAGTCGCCACCATTTCCATGGAGGTGAAAGGGTGAATGCTGTCAAAAGACAGCAATCAGTTTTTCCTCATAGTAAAAAAAAATATCTTGGTAGAGTGAAGATCAGTCTACCATGTTATTCTGCTTCTGTTGCCATTTCTGGAGAGAGAATATGGCTGATTTACATTAACCATGACCCCAAAATGCCTTATTTGCATGTGGCTTTGCCAGTGGGACTTCTCACCACACTAAAGCTATTGTGAGAGGAAAACAGTTGGGGGACAGTAGGCTCTAAATTGCTGAGGCTTGCTGCAGTGCAGAAGCCTATACATTTAAGGCTTCCATATTGTTATAAGCCTTTATGAATCCCACAGCAAGTTTTTTTATCATCTGGTTTTTATGGCTGAAGTTTAGTATATGTATAAAATGGATACAACTGCTGCATAAATTAATTTAAAAAAATTGGTGCACAGGGATGAAGCTTTGACTATGACCTTTAAGGCCGAAGTTTGAGTACTGGTTCAGGTGGTGCAGGAACTGGGCATTGGTAGATAGGATTGAGGGGCTGATGCTGACTTGCCCACCCTTGATGGGAATGCCTGATCATTATAGTCCCAGCATCTAACATTTGTAAGTGCCTGGTTTTCAGCATTGTGACCATAGATGTGCACTTTGCTTAATCAGGATAGTGATGGTAGTCTCTACTGCACTTGGAAGTTAATTGCCTATATGCAAACAGGAGGCATGAGTCTGCAGTGACATAAATGCAAATGTCAGTTACCAGGGGTGGGGTATGCTACACAAAACATGTCTGAACACCACTTTGAAGAATGTATCATCTCTAGGTGTGTGGGCATCAGGTAGTTCTTAGGTCTGGGATCAATTAGTGCCCAACCACTAAACATAGGTGAGTTAAACCAGATTCTATTGCTGCTGGGGAAAGGATATTCCTTACTCATATGGTTAGGCTGATTTACAGAAGTTGGGCAGGACATAAGCCACTTTTATGCTAGCCTGGATGCCTTCTCTGCCCTGTAGTCTCCATGCTGGGCATATTGGAAGTCTGCCTCTGCCTTGGGGAGAAATGGGTTCAAGACCAATAGGTGGTGGGCTGACAGTCAGTGGACAGAAATTGAAGAGCTTCATATTGACAAATTAATGAAAAGACCAAAACCTTATATCATCTGAAATTGTTAACAATTACTGAAGTAACTTTTGCAGGATTTCAGTCCAGGTTTACTATGCATTGTAAGACTGACAACTAGTTATCAGGAGTTAGATACTAAACACTTCCTAATGCAATATTGTATTTAGTGGTTATTCTGATAGAAGAATTGGGATTCTACTTATTTGTTTACTTACAAATAATTTTGTGCTCTTTCTGATCCGGTGAACTGGGATGTGTTAATGTGTGTGACGATTTATTTTCGGTTCAAGTGCTTCTGCCTTTGCTAATTACTACTGGTGTATTTTATGTAATTATTCACTCTTAGATTTCAGTCATTCAGTTACTCTTGGTATTACCTGGTATTAGTAAAATCTTTAAACTTAAATTATATTGATGTTATATGGCCTTTTGGGTAGAAAAACTACATTATTTTAAGTGATGACCAACAAGTGTTAAATAAAATAAATAAATAATAATAATAAAAAATAAATTATCCTTGTCATTAGTTGTTCACTGTTTTTACTCCACTTTCAGAAAAACTTTGGATCCACATTGTAATGAGTTTTAGACACGATAAAGACCACTTGTTAGCCCTCTGCCCTGTTGCCTCTTCATGGCCATCTGACTTTGTTACTCTTTGCTGCTGTCATCTTGGAACTGATAAATGACATCAGTCAGAGAAGGTGGTAACTGAAGTTGCATTTCTTCCCATATTGACTGGATCAGATGGATCCTAGTGAGGTTTACCAGTTTTCATATTCAAGACATCTATTCAGACTTGCAGCGTATATCTTTGAGCTTCACAAGGATTTAAAAAGTCAGTTATGTTTGCACCCTCCATCCCCATGGTATGTCGATCATTGTCCTCTTCCCAGCCAATCTGCATCTGTTCCCAAACACTTTGACGACAGTTGACTGGAAAGGGTTGTCATTTAGATAGCCAATAGAGGCAGTCTGAGAAATTTTGTTTCATTGCATGCACCTGGCACAGTGCTGGGAAGGAGACATGCAATGGACTGGTCATGTATGCGTCCCCTCACTTCCACAATGGGACATATCTCCATGCAGCACCTGCTCCCCCCAGACCATCAGCAATGGTTAACCAAGTGTTCACCAGGAAAAATCATACTACCTTGTGTGCCCTTGAGTGCACATATCCTATTTCAGAAGAGGCAAAATGGCCAGTCCACTTCACTTCTTCCTTCCTCCCTGTCTAACTCTTTCAGTGCTGGGGCTCCTAATTGTACCCTGGCCACCTGGGTCACAGTTAGGGCTTCATCGCTCTGTGCCATTAAGCCAGCATAGAAAGTCACATGCTACTGTCAAATGGGATCTGCAGACCTAGAGCATTATGTTACGATGTGTTATCAAATTCCAGATCAGTCCAAAGCAAGCCTGGAATTATCCATGATATGTTGTGTGTATTGATCAGGTGCTTATTGCCAAACCTTGGCACAATGAAAACTTTAGTCTTCCTCTGGTTGTTGCCATACCACTGGCACTTTCAGTAATTTGGATTCTGGTGTGACAATATCGGCAGAAAAGAAATCATTTGTTTTAGATCAGTGTGAGAAATATTCCATATAAATAGGAGATAACCGTCTCCTTTGAGTATATCATTATGTCCAGAATAAACTCTAGTTTTCTCCTCATTTATCATCTATCCATTTATGTACGGACCTTCCTGCAGGAGTTTACTTATCTCTTATTTTACACAGTAGCCTGTTATTGCAATAGATTGCTGGAGGAAACTTAAAATCTGACTTAAAATCTGAGTTACAGTGAATCAAATGGACTCACAACAGATATCCTTTAGTTTATGGAGGGTATCCAGTTTCGCTACATTTTATTCTGCAACTGCCACTCATATTAGAAGACATACTTTAGATTTAATTTCTTCATTGTGGATGGTCATATCTGAACTGGGAGTAATGGGAGTTTTGAGGTGTGATCAAGATCTGATCAGTTTCCTAATTAGATATGCAAATCCCATAGTACTGAGCTGTCTTATTTTAGGGATTTAAAAAATGCTTGAAGCAGTGACTTCATTCTGTTATTTAACAATTCTGATATATTGATATGTATTTTTTTAATCATTTACTCACCGTTGCACTGGATCAAATTGTTTCTCTTTGTGGATGCCCTCTCCCTGTTATTTCTTGTGGATGGCAGCATGCTGCCATCATAATGCTCAAATCAAACCAAATCAAATCAAATCAAATCACATCAAATCAAAAGAGCATGACACTCTTCTATACTCACTCCTAACTTGCAATGCCTATACTCACTTACATTTCTTCTTGCACTACATTTGGTCATCTGCCTTATCTTTTCCAATTATATCCTTTTTTACATATTTCTATTAAATTTATACTAGCATTATCAGTTCTGCAAATATGTCCCCTGAATTATTATTCTCTCACTTGCATAACTCATCATTTGAATTTTTATTTATATTGTGTAATGTGAAGCCATTGATCACCACTTGGAACTGTATATTTTTTACATGCAAAACTTATCCTCTGATTCTAATTACTTGTATAATTTAATCTGTGGAGCTTTTCTCTCCAGGACTCCACAAAAAGGGTGCAAGCTCTAACGGATTAATCCAGTCAACAAATGTCAAATAAACAAATAAATAAATGATCATGGTCTTCTCAAGGCAGTGAGGGCCAAACAATGTAGACATGCATGTAGTGGAATATGGATGCTTCAGAGGACAAAGTTAGAATGGATGTCAATTGTTTGGTCTACCATTCAGAAATCTCAAATCAAAAGAGCATAACGCTCCTTGTCAATAAGGAGAAATTAATTGCAGGCACTAAACAGCCTATAATTGCAAAGTACCTTGCAAAGGTAAGGGAAAACAGCTCTTAAACTTTACAAAAAAAGCATCTAAACAGGCATGTCCAAGGGTCAGCTTCTGGTGATTTCTCCTGTCCACCTGGTGAATCTGGGCATACTGGGGCAATGCGGCAACTGACTCATGTACACAGATAATCCTCTCCTCCTACCACCCAACACTACAACCTGCGAGAGATGCACTTACATAGCCAAAACTGGAAGCAAAGCTCTCTCCAGCCAAGATTGTGCTAGACAGTCAAGAGGAGAAGGTTAACACCTGCTCTACACCTCAAGCAACTCATAGCCCTTCAAAACCCACACCATCAACACCCACACATAGCAACACTAAACCCACATATGAGGAGGCCCTTAACATTAACCTGCCCAAGCAACAAGGACCTGCGAAGCTGATACGCAAACAAACACCAGTCACAACCAAAGTGACACATAGCTCACAACACCAGTGTGCCACCCAACAACAACCCCTAAGGCAAGACAATGTACCCAACACTTTAGTCATAGGTGACTCTATAGTCAGGCACACTGATGTCCCACTCACTAGGCTGAACAAGTAGAAAATTACAGTCAGCTGCCTGTTGGGTGCCAGGATCTGCCACATAATGTATGCACTCAAGTCACTCCACAACAACTACAAATACGACTCTGTCATTGTCCATGCTGGAGTGAATGACTTGAGACGTACCTCCCTGGACTACATGAAAAGAGGCATGGAACAGCTCTTGGATCATCTGGCCCAGGCAGGTATGACCCTAGCCCTGAGTAGCATCCTGCCTTTGCCCAGAATGATACCACAGTATAAGGACAAAATGATTGACTTCAGCAATTGGCTAAGCTTCTGGTGTCATTCAAAGGGGATCCAGTATCTGTTAGCCTGGGAAGACATGATCGACAAACCACAATGCTTTGCCAATGATGGTCTGCACCTGTCACCCCTGGGATTCAGGTTACTGGCTAAAGCTCTTGCCACCCCTATAGTGCCTTTTTTAGGCAAGGTTCAAAGGATAAAACCATCACCGTAACAGATACAAACATGCAAAATCTGCAGGTAATGCTACTCAATGCTAGAAGTCTAAACCTCAAAATGCACTCTCTCGAGGCACTCCTAAAAATGGAGAACATTGATATCTGTGCAGTAACTGAGACCTGGTTCAAGGCTCCAGAGAGCACCCCTGCAATACCAGGCTACAACTCTTACCACACTTTTCGGCTACAAAATCAAGACTGAAACACTAAAGGTGGAGGAGTGTCCATATTCGCCAAGGATATTCACACCTCCAGGCTAGTTGCCCAACACAATGCATCTGAAGTTGTCCAGGTGCAGCTAACACTAGGTAAGACTGCAATCCAAATTGTAGCTTGCTACAGATCCCCCACCATGCCCCAAGATTCTTACTACACCTTTCTAAATATAATGGAAAATATTAAGATACAACCAAACATCCTAATACTGGATGATTTCAACTACCCTGCCATTAACTGGGAAAATGGTTAATAAATTCCAACACCCTGGATCAACTAATCCATTGTCCCACCAGGGGCTCCAATATCCTAGACCTGGTCATTACCAACATGAGAAATAGATGCTCCACACCAGTGGTCATCCCCTCATTGGTCCGGTCTGACCATAAGCAAATCACTCTTGACATCCACATCCCACCCCCACCCCCCAGTAAGGAAACCTCCTTAAAAAATGTCTCCAAAGCCAACTTCATGCTACTGAAGTCAGAAGTGACAAACTTCATGACACCCATGCAGACAGGATCTGAACGTTTGACTGCAGAATCCTACACTAAGGCACTGTACGAGCACATCCACTCGTGCATGAATCGTGCCATCCCAAATAGAACCAAGATGCTCTTCTCCAAAAAAAGGAAGCCAATCTGGTGGTCCCCTGCTATAAACAAACTATACAACAGAAGGAAGAAACTGTTGCAGAAAAGAGGAAAATCCCAGGATGCAAAAAAAACTCCTTCACCAGCCTCAGTAAGAAGCTGAGATCCCTCATAAAATCCTGAAAAGCTAGTTACGAAAATAAAATTGCCAAAGATTCCAAAGACAACCAAAAGGCATTCTATAGTTATGTCAAGAATCTAAATGGGAATGCTCAGACCTGCTCTGAGCTACAACAGAATGGCATTAAATATACTGATCCCAAGGATATTGCCAATATGCTAGCAGATCGATTTAGTACCAACTTCACCCCCCTCTCACCCCCTAAAGCGCCCATCTCAATACCAAAAAAATGCCAAATTCTGGTAATCATGGCCACACAGGTAGAAACTGCACTCTCCAAAGCTAAGAATACAGCATCCATGGGACCAGATGACATCCCAGGCTGTGTACTACATGAACTACAAAATGAACTGGCACCTCACCTAAGTGTCATGTTTAATCATAGCCTCACCTCAGGCTTCCTGCCCACTGAGTGATGCACAGCTACAGTTATCCCACTCCACAAGGGGGGATCCACCTTGGATCCCGGGAACTACCATTCCATCAGTCTGACAAGCCTGATCTGCAAGGGCATAGAACGCATTATCATGGAAATTATAAACAAAGACATTGGCAACCTTCAAACACTGGACCCCACCCAGTTTAGATTTGTGAAGGGCCGATCTTGTCTTCTGAATCTGATTGACTTCTTCGAATCAGTTTCCAGAGCTGTGGACGAGGGTAAGGTGGTCCACACAGCCTATCTGGATCTCACCAAGGCCTTCGACACCATCCCCCACTCTGGAATCATAGATAAACTTACTAAGCTGGGCATAAATCCCTATGTTACTCGATGGGTTGCCAACTGGCTTACTGACAGAACCCAGACTGTAAAAGTAGCCAACTCCAAATCCAAATCCAGACAAGTGACAAGTGGAGTACCTCAGGGTTCAGTCCTGGGACCACTCTTATCTGGCATCTATTTCTCTGATGTACAGGCCAACACTAAGGGACTCTGGCTAACAAAGTTCACAGATGACTGCAAACTGGGAGCCATTATTGAATCCCCAAATGATGTGGATATTCTACAAAAGGGCCTTACAGAAACAGATGCCTGGTGCCAGAGCCATGGGCTCAAGGTTAATGCCAAGAAATGTATAGTTATCCCCTTTGGAAAAAAACATGTCCCCATGAATTACCACATAGGTGGCAGTACACTAAACATGGAAAGTGTGATGACAGACTTAGGGACACAGGTGGACAGTGGTCTCACTTTCGATAACCACATCACCACAACAGTCAGGAAATCCTTCTATGTGGCACACCTCATCACTAATGGCTTTTCATCCAGAAAAAAGGAGGTCATTTTCCCACTGTACTCGTCCCTCATTAGACCCATTATAGAGTATAATGCCCCATTTGGTATGTACCTCACAAGACATCTGCAGCAGGTGGAAAGGCCACAGAAATACCTCACTAAAAGAATCACAGGCCTAAAGCAGATGCCATATGCTGACCGTCTAAAAAAACTCCAGCTATACTCTGTGGCATATCGTCTACTCAGAGGTGATCTCTGCTTAACATACAAGGCCATGTCAATCCCTGAGCTGTTGAACATGCTCCACTTAAAGAAATCCCAATCCCTCAGAGCCACATGCACCAGAGATCTAAACCTTGTCATTCACAATGAACAAAATATGCTGGAGGGATAGGTTCCTGACCCAGAGACTCCTCATACTCTGGAATAGACTGCCCATACATGTCAAGCAGAGCGCCTCCTTGGCCCTCTTCAAAAGGAACCTTGATGATTGGATGGGAAATAGGAAATTCACCCCGGGGATCATGTCAGTCACCCTGCTAGACAGGGATCCAGAGAAGTAAATATTGTGGGAAGAAATATCCAGGGAATTGTTATGGCTAGGCTTGTATAGGCCCTAGGGCCGATAGCCTAGTACGAACGTATGAACCTATGAACAGGCAGTGTAGGTGCTCAGTGAGAGCTCTTAAGAAATGTAGTCCACCAGCCAATGTCTGTATTTTGGTTATCAGCAACATGCATGCCCAGCCTTTCTAACTACCCATAAACATTTTCCTTCTTCTCAGTTATGCTATACATTTCTTTGCAGATACCATTAACAAAACAGCAAAACAGAACTGCCAACTTGTGCAGAAATGTCTACAAAATAAACAAGTGGATAAGACTGGAAAATATGAAAATATATCTAAACCAAATTTAAACACAACAATATATAAGTGCTTTAATTCTTACCTTTTTGACTACATTTAAACTCAATTAGTAGCTTTTCAAAGTCTGTGATATATATTATAATGTATATATTCTATCCATTGTCTTAAATTATATGCACAAATGCACCGTTTATGAAAAAAGTATTATTCTGCATCAAAAAGCCATACATAACACCATTTAAAATTATCTCATGACTCGTGAAAATGTCTCCACTAGCATTCTTTCTCTTGTGCACATGGAATTTAAGAATAGAATTTATGAACTGTAAATATATGTATTATGGAAAAAGAGATTATATTTATGAATGAATGACTGATCATGAACTTATTATTTTTTATTTATTTTGAAAAGATTATTATTTTTTCAGATAAAATTATCAAAATAAGGCTATTATTTTCCACTGCACCACTTCTGAATTTACCAGCACTCATGCTGTGGGAATTATTGTCTTTTATTGGTTGAATTTGATTTTGTTGACTACAAGAAGACTGAATATACTATCATCTGTTTATCCATCCATTTTACTCTGAACTGGAGCTTGAACCTATAAAGCTTTACAGCATGCTTTGAGGTCCTAGATCCAGTTATTTCCCACAGTTCATATTTCTTTTTGTACAGGAGTGTCACAAATTTAATAAAAATCATCCTTGATAACTCCTCATATGAAAAATAACTTCATTAGTCCACTAAATCTAAACATCTATTGCACAGTCACTAAATTTAGGAAAGTTTATTCACAAGCTAGTTTATACACACACACACACACACACACACACACACACACACACACACACACACACACACACACACACACACACACACACACACACAAAAAACTATATTCCCTCATAATAATCTTTTGGTGGTGAGGAAACATTAGTTACATTCTGTCTTGTTTCTCCTTGATCTGTCTACAGTATTTCTTAAAATGAGATGTGAGATCCTTGGCAGAAATCTGCACACTCATTGTGGAATTTAGACACACAGTCACCTGCTTTACATCTTATTTTGTGGGTTGCTGCCAGCAGGTGGTTTTGGATATGAATTCTTCTCATAATTGCCTACAGACTTATTAGGTGCTGCTAGGTTCAAGTATTGGCTCCATTGCTGTTTATAGGGTACAATTTGTGTGCTGAACTGGTTACATCAAAATTAGCAGAAACTAGATCCAGGAATGAATGAAGTGATGCTGGTACAAAGCAACTGTCTGACCATCTCAGCTTCCCTGTTTGTTGTCATTAACTTTTTTGTGTGGGAAGAGGCTGGCTAGAATTTGTTTTCTAGGTACAGATCTTTGGAGTATTGCTGAATCATGCTGATATTGAAGGACTAAGTGTTGTCTGTTAGCAAATCATTGTATTATCATCTTAGGTGCATCATCAGAATTAAGGAGTTGATATCAAAGACCAGCCTGAAGACAGTAATTCATGTATTGGTATCTTCCTGGCTTGATAAGAGGTCTATATATTTGACTGACTGTTACTGTCCAGTGGGAATAGACTTCTGCAGACTGGGAGCTGGCTGGAATAACTTTATTCGGGCATAAAATCCCTGAACTGTGGGAGCTGCAATGCTTGCTGGCTACAACTCAATCAGTTTTAACATCTTGGCATTAATTATTTTGTCCAACATGACCAGGGTCCTCTCCACCTAAATGACATTTGGTTCCACTAGCTCCATTCTTCTACCGAGGGACAGATTGTGATTTCTTGAATCTGACTGCAAAATCTATCCATCAGTCATTTATTTAAAAGTGGTTAGAAAACAAAAACAAACAAAAAAAAAATCACAAGAGCTCATCTCCATCCATTTATTTTATCATTCCACCATAGAAATCTGGTACCTCGGCCATTCGCCTTCAGGGATCTAAATAAATAAAAGCCTTTCATTTTATACATGTGCAACCCAATTACAATGACAAATTAATCAATTATAATGAATCAGTTATGCAATTAATAAATGCTTTTTGTTAACCCATCCAAATACAATGTCATACCTTGTACATTTTTATACAATTATTCAATAAGCAATTTTTATTTCCTGATTCAAACCTGTAGGAGTCAATGTATTATAATTTAATATTAATTTACTTTCTAGTTCCAATAATTTTCTTACATAATCACCACCCCTTGGTAAAAAGGGCTTTGCTAACACTGAAAAGAAAAAAAAATTGAATCCAAACCCCCAATGTGCTTTCATAAAGTGCTCAGCTACACAACTTTTTGTGTTACAATTCCTAATGTCCCATAAATGTTGGATTTTTACCTTTTGTTTAGTTTGATCCACATACCACATAGGCTTTGAACAATTGCATCCTATTATATATACAACCCCCCCCCCCGCTCTAAATTACAACTGAAGAAGCCTTTAGCAGTATATTTTCTTCCATTAATATTTGTACCAGTAAGATTTTTCACCTTAGGGTACACCCTACAGTGCCCACATGAAAACATCCCAGATGGTCCACCCAGAGTATGTTTAGGGCCATACATATAATTTAACATTTCCTTCAGATTATTATTCCTTTTATAGGAAAAGGTAATGTGTTGGGGAAACAAACCTCCAATACTTTAATCTTCACTAACAATATACCATAATCCCCTCACAATAATCTCCAACCTCTCAGAAAAAGTAGATCTGGTTACAAAAAAATATTTTTCCTTTATTATTGTTGGTCTGGTTCACTTGACTAATTCCATACTTCTCTTTAATGTATGACCTCATTTTAATACCCCTTAAAACATACTTTTTTACATTATCAACTTGTTCCTCTGTAAAACCTCTTATTTTAACCTACTTCTACTTTATTTAGCTCCTTCATTCTTAGTCCTGCATCAAAGGTATTGTCAAAAATCCTCTTAAATTCCCCATATGGTAAAGAATCTAATAAATGCTTGGGATGCCTACTAGTAGCATGCAGAAAGTTATTACAGCTGTATGCTTTCTAAACAGTTTATATCTCACAGTTGTCCCTTCTACTTAAAATGTGACATCAAGACAATCTATGTTGTTTAGATGTGCTTGCTTCTTTCATTGTTGTTTCTGTTATTAATATTGAAAACTGTACATAACTCAAGACAATGATTATCTATTTCAATTTTAATAAAGCTGTTAAAAACAGAACATCTATGCTGTTTTTGCCTAACTTATATGAAAACTTCAAACCATGAGTATTGCTGTTCAAGGCCTCAAAAAAGTCCAAAAATGCATTCCCATCTCCTTTATATACCAAAATCAAATCATCTATGTATTTTTTAAAAATTACCACACTTTTCACATAACATTTTGTTTGATATATACATTGTTTCTCAAACTCACTTGTATAGATAATCGCATAGTTGGGGTCTAAAGGTGTCCCCATTGCAGTACCTTTTAACTGCAAAGAAGTTGCATTTTCTAAGCAAGAATAATTATGGGTCAAACAAAATTCCAGTAAGTATAACAAAAAGGAAGTTTGAGCTCCCTTCCCCATCATATTACTCACAGCTTCAAGGCCCCATTTATGTTTTGTATTAGTATATAGTGAGATCACATCAATTGTGATCCAATAATAATCCTGTAACCAAACCAGATTTTTAACTTCATTCAACAGTTCCTGAGTGTTACCAATATGAGCAGGTACTTTCTTCAAAACCTTTTAAAGTGAAGATCCAGAAATTTCCCCACATTTGGTAAATAAGACCCTATGCCAGATATAATGGGCCTCCTAGGGGGATTTTGTAAATTCTTATGGATTTTGAGAATAGCATATAATATTGAATTAACTGTTTTTTTAACATAAAGTTTGTTAACATCATCACTTCCAAAAAATACCAATCTTTCACCTCTCTTAAGAAGTTCAAGTAAAAATGCATTAAAATTTACAGTGGTGTTATTGGATAGTTTTTTATGTTCAGTTGTTGTTCTTCTTCTTCTTTCAGCTTTTCCCAGTTAGGGGTTGCAACAGCGGAACTCCAGTCTGCTAATGATTGGCAGTAGATTTTTATGGTGCCAAGGTGCCAGCTCGATGCCCAACCTTCAACGAAAGCACGCCCATTCATGCATGTCTTTTGAAGGCCAGTATTAACATTTAATAAATCATAGACCATTTTCAAATAGTTTTCTTTTCTCATGATTACCCAGTTTCCACCTTTGTCAGTTGTTTGAACACAAAATCATCCTTTAATTTTCTCAACTGCTGCAGAGCCAACCATTCAGTTTTTGTTAAATTATAACTTTTACTGGAATATACTTATATATTAAAATCGATGTTCAATTTCCTTCCATATCACCTTTTCAAATAAGTTAACAGCTGGAACATTTGAAGAGGGAGAAAATTTGCTCACACTAGCAAAAGATGGTAACTCAAGTTTACTATACCCTGTATTAAATTTCTTCCTTTCATACACTTCATTACACTCATTTTCACATTCATACTCTTCAAGGTCAAAATCTGTTTCATAAATGGGCATATTTAACAATGAATTATCATCACATCCAGAAACATTGCCGGACTCATTTACTTGTGTTTCTTTCTTTGCGAAATGTACTCTTAACAATAGGTTTCTACAAAACCTTTTACCTTCCATTATTAAATCCACAACAGATCGATTTTGAGTAGGAACAAACGTAGTACCCTTTAACAATACTGATTTTACTTTTAAACTAATCTCTAAATGCGACAAATTTGTAACACATAAATTTATAACACATAAGTTACTCGCATACTCACTAAACACAAAGTCCTCATTTAAAGAGTCCATTGCAACTAAATCCACAAAATTGCTGTCTCTTGTATTGCTTGCTTCCTTCCCTTTTTCCCTCTGCCATGATTGTTATATTGAAAGGAACAAGCACTTTTGTATTCTGACACCTCACTCAAAGTTGATTCACACTCTGATGACATATTTCCAAAAGAAACATGTTTTTTTTAGAGCTTGTCGATCCCTAAGACACTGTAGAATCCTGCTTAACCTGGCTGACATTTCTAAC
The DNA here is from genome assembly GCF_019279795.1 of Protopterus annectens. Classification (NCBI taxonomy): domain Eukaryota; kingdom Metazoa; phylum Chordata; order Ceratodontiformes; family Protopteridae; genus Protopterus; species Protopterus annectens. The sequence goes on along the minus strand of NC_056728.1, from coordinate 1,339,697,262 downwards.
CTTTGACCTCCCACGTTGGGACTTACACTGCCATGTGTAGATGAGCCCATCTTCAAAATCCTTAAGGTCCATCAATAATTTCTTTTGTTTTGTTGAACAATTTCAACTTCAACTTTCTCAATTTTAGAAGTGATGCTCACCATTTTTTCCTGATAATGAAATCCTAACTGCTCTGCCATCAGCTCATTTTGAAGCTGAATAATCTCTGCTTTTAACTTCTCATGTGCCCTTAAATTTCTTTTAATCAGTACTCAGAGCCACCCAATTGTACACTGCGGGGACACTTGTTTCCACTCTTCAAATAAGTCAGTCTTGTCCTCTTTGGAACTCTCTTCCTTTCTAGATGTGTGCATGGGAGAACAAGTCTTCTTTTAAGAGGTTATCTTATACTCTTCCTCTTTAGCAAAGTGTACTCCAGCTGGGGTGAGAGTTTAGATGCAGACATTTTTATCTCTAATCTGTTTTCATTTATCACAGTTTTTTTTTTACATTTTTGCCTGCTAATTGTTTTACTCATACTGAGCTGCCAGTTGATGTTTGCAACACTGAAGTTCTACTGTTTTTTTATATTTTTGTAAGATACCTCAGATCAAGGGTCCAAAGTAAATAAAACTTAAAGTTTAAAAAATAAGGAAAGGAAAATTCTGAAGGGTGCAGTAACATTTTTGTCTGCTAACTGATGATTTAGCAGTCTGCAGCCAAAAGCCTTACAGGTAAACAACATTCTTTTGGTGAATACAGATTTAAACAGCCTCCAGCAGGAGATCTGCTAGCATTTAGTATGAACATTCAAAGCGAAAAGGGAAACAATATTGGTTTACAATGTATATGAATATATACCTATATTGCACAAATGATGCTGCAAAGCAAAGTGCTGGCTTGGTACCTAGCAATCTGAAAGGTTAAAGATAAAGGAGGGAAGAAGTAAACAGACCTATAGAATTTCTCAACCCTTTAGTAGAATTTGAGGACAAATAGACTTTCAGTGAATTACTTTTTTCTTGTCTCCCCAGTACTTTTCAAACACACTCGGCATGAGTTCTGTTCCAATAATGATGTTAAAAATTATTAACCACATTCTCAAAAAATGGGTAAGAGGTATAGCTATTAGTACACTAATTCTAGATTATACTGTCTTTTGACACTTTTTATTACTCTTTATGATTTCACACACTGAAATCCATGAAGTTTGACAATGTTTCCCTAATTAAGTTCACTAAAACAAATGATCAGGTAGTTTACTTTTAAATCATCTACCACAAAAGTAGCCATTGGGATATGGCAGGGCTCAAGATTCACCTTTCCCCTGTTCATTTTTACATAAAATCCTTGCAGACGAATTATAGAAAGGCTGACACTATATAGTACTCAGATGATAATGCTTTGTTAGTTTATTCATGTCCAGAACCTCATAAAGGATACAATGTATGCTCTAAAATGGTCATTAAAAGCTGGAAATATGACTTTGTTAAATCATTTGATAGTTAAACCTTCAAAAAACACTGTTTTTTCTGGTTTGATAGGAAGTTCTGACTTAACTGGATAGATAAATCAAATTCTTCAGACAAAATCATATTAATAATATTAATTCTGTTAACCTCTAAATATATGAGCATGTATACAACAGTCATATGGCATTTCTTGAATGTGTAAATGTATGGATTCCAGGACAATAAAAATGTCTCATCTGTAAGGCAGAAAAACCTTTTCCCTGCTTAATTTGAAAAGTTTGTAACTTTGTTGCTCCTAGCATGAATACAGAACAGTGCTATACTTATATTACTGTGAACAAATGCTTAGGAAAAAATAAGCGCTATCTGTGATAAACGTACAAAGCTGCCAAGCATGGACATCATTAATACATTTCCTGCATACCCTTAGCTTGCCTTATAACTGAGTATAGTTGAATGCCAGCTCAGGGCTGTACAAGAGCTTTAACATACTCCACAGAGGCTGTTAAATAATATAATAAGAAAATACAAACCAGCTGGAAAACTGATAACCCCAGGGCAGTGCCTATTAGTCCTACCCCAAACAGGTAATGGAACTGGTGCGAGGGGAATCAGTATTGTTACATCAAAGTGATTGAACGTTGCATCACTGAAAACCAGACCAACTGGTTCTCATAACATATGCAATATAAAGCAGATGCTATTGCACTGGCTTTACCTAAACAAACAGAATTAGTTTGCTTCTCCAGCTGCTAAGTAAAATCATCAGCTTGAATGATGCACCTGTCTTGTAATGGAAGTCTAAATAGTGTAAATGAGAAGACGAAGGTCACTATATAAGTGTAAGTACGAACACGGCGGTCACAGTAGTAAAGGTAAATAAACACGAGCACCACTATAGTAAACTGCACTTGCACTGTAAGGGTTGCTGGTTTGGTTTTTCTAAAATACTGTGTTACTGTATCTAATATGTGTGTTCTGAAAGTAGACACTGAAGTGTGTTATCCTCACTATATAACCACAAATTGTAGGTATGAATGACTTAAGCTGGAAGTAACATATGCATTATAATAGGATTATATAGTATTGTATGATTGAGTGCGAGAGAATTCCTTCTCAGGTTATCTCTGTACAATGACTTTTGGATCAGTGGGACTTATGCAAATAACACAATGGCTATCTTATATATGGGTGAATGTTTAACGTGCACTGTAACTGCAGCCAGTTATTTATTTGTTTATTTTATATTTTTTGTTCTCCTGTATTGACTGCAAAGCATATCGAGTCATAAAAATGTTGCAGAGGTTTATTGAGCACTGCAAATTGTCAACCATAATGGGAAAGGGCAAAGGAATGGCATAAGATTAAATCACACAACCTCTGAAAGCTTGGAATTATGTGAGGGGCTTATATGTTTATAATGCAGGTCTCATCAGTTAAGGTTCCACTGTCTTTGTCCTTTAGTGAGAAAAAGAACTTATAATAAATGTAGGAACATCATGGCTTCCTTTTCTCACAGAGGCCATAACCTATGACTTTGTTAATTCAAGGGAAGGATACTGATTATTCATTCAAGGTGTGAATATTTTTTTCTGATTTTGCCCCAGTTGCCTGCCAACCATCAGACCCTCTCTTGGTCAGTCAGCCCATTCATACCCTACTGGGTGATAGCTGACAGAGAAGGGTCATCATCCAGCTAGAAATCAGGGGTAGTATGTAGATTTTTCCATATTCTCCCCAGCTCTACCATGCATACTCTCAGTCAGGTGCCAGGGAGGGGGACATGCAATGGGCTGAGAGTGGATGACATCCATCACCTCTTAAAAGGATGCTACCTCCAAGCAGCCTTGTCCCTCCCCTCACAACATAACTAGTAGTCTCTCTCTCTCTCTCTCTCTCTAGTCTCCTCCAGGGAGACTGCACCATCTTGTATGCCTCTGAGTATGTGCAATATTCCCCCACCCCAAGACTGGTGAGCTGTCCACGCTTCTTCACTTTTTCATTCCGGTGTTTTCTGCCTGGCTCCTCCATTGCTGGGGTCCTTGGTTACAGTAAAAGCTCCATCTCTCTTTGTCATGGATCCAGGCATATGTAAGAATTGTATGCTGAATGGCACCTCATTGGTCTGGCAGTAAACTATATAGCTATTCAGATGTATGAATATGTAGCACAAATAAGAATACTGAGATCCCATAAGGACTGAAAGAACCCTGCACAAGGACATTAGGCTGAGACATTATTTACATGACAGGAGCTACGTGAAATTTATGAATATGGCAATCCTGTTCTTCATTTAACCCTGACTTTTGGAGAAGGCAGATATTCACAGTAAAATAAAAATAGTGCTTTGGACTTGATATGACTTCAAGCAAAAATTAATAAATGAATTAGAGTGACATTCAGTAACACACAGCATGAGCAGAGGTTCTATTCCAGCTGGCAGAATTGCATTTGAATGCATATGCATGCAGGATACAGTACAGTCAACTGCTGTGCTCCTCTGGAACTGCCAGAAGCAGTAAATCCATCCCTAAATCAGGACCCTAAACAGCACTTCCAGTCATGTGTCAAGGTAGCTGAGGCCGTGCTGGCATAAGGAATAATCCAAACCAAATGTTTTCCTTGGTTCAGAAGAGCCTATAGATCTAGCACTGACAATAATCAATGTTTTTAGATTCTGAAAGCTCCGTATTTCTTCACCTCTTGGTGCAAATGAAATATAAAATATGTCAAACGTTAAGCAAATTAATGGCAGTATCATTCAGAGGCAGGAAATACTATAGCCCATGCACTTTTATGCTCTACTTCTCTTGGTAGTACAATAAAAAAAAAATAATTTAATGAATTAAAGTGTGGTTCAGGCTGTGAGGGTCAGTACCTTATTTGCTGTTCTCTTTTTTTTGTTGTTCAGTACACAAGACACATACTCCATAACTTCCTTCTCACTGTTCATTGCAGTTGTACTGCAGATACCTGTAAGCTGATAAAGAAAAAAAAAACAAATGTATGAATATATTTTTGTAATTTAGTAAGTTTCAGAATTACAAGGTACTGTATATAACATTTGCTTCATAACAAACTTTGGTTTCAGTGAAGGTGATACATTTCACTCCGCAGAAGAAAACATTAATGTGATTAAAATGTAATTTAGACACAGATTTGGATATACTCTTCATGGAGGTTGCTGTGTTCGAACCCAGCAAGATGAACTAAACACTTTGTTTAACGTTATCAAATCTTTTAAAAGAGAAAATTCACCAAACTACAAAATTAAGGAAAACAAGCTTTCTGATCTTTGATAGACTACAGTAAGAAGCATGAATATTAACATTCTGCCTTGTTTCCTTAAAAATGCTGCTATCTATATCTTAATTCTGAAGGGATGTGAACCTATTTTTTCAATTTCTTAACCAGGTTCATAGATTCATTGGAGGTAATCCTCTTAGCCTAAGTTGCCTGTTTTCATGGCTGACACAAAAATGTCTAATTATGGGACTTGCTCAGGGTTACACAGAGGGTAAATGATAACTTGTGGAAAAACTCCAGACTGCAGGGTGGGATGTTGGCATAATGGTTAAATAACACCTTACATTCACAAAGTGCAGTGTTTGATTCTCACATGGGGTAATTGGCTAGGATTAAAATGGCCGACAAGGACAGTTGGCCTAGTACTAACCTATGAACTATGAACTTACAGAACAAAGCTTATTATTAGATCATAGCCCTAATCCTCTGTGTGAAAGTTTCAGAATATGTCAGTTACATAACTTCAGCTGAAATATGATACTAACAAAAATGTAAAATTAAAGATGAATTTTATTTAATTAAGTTAATTAAAACTACTTACCTCAGTACTCTTTACCATTCAGGTTTAGTGCTTATTGATTATTTGACCTGGTATCCTCAGTAACATTGACATTACCTCGCAGAAGTCACTAATGTACTTTCCACTACCAAGGCTGGGATTCATAGAAAAATTCTGTGCCTAATGTACAGCAGGTAAATTGACATAGCCCAAAGCTGATTAGATATGTATTATGGCCAGCACAGTGGTGAGAAATAGAGAAAAGGACTTCACAGTAAATCCAAAGATTCATATTATACTGAAGAGCAGAGCTAAGATGGCACAGTGGATGAACAGCACGACAGACGGATGCATGAATGAGGTGAAGGATGCCACCACCAAGGCAGGCTAATATAACACAGTGCATGCATGTCCACAGGCTTAATGAAGCACTGCATAGCTACCACTTCAGATAGTCTACATGGGGACAGCACAGCAAAGTGCCAACCGAGGTCATCATTGAAATGATGAGGAAAGGAGGGGATAGGAAAGAGCGGAAACAGGGAATAGGAATATAGCAAGCAGAGAGGCACAGAGTAGCATTGTGTATAGATGAAGAAGAAGAGTTGATGGGGTAGGTAGAATTATTGGGGAAAGGATACAGAAAGAAGAGAAAGTAACAGGGGCAGACAAGCAAACATAAAAAGCAGACAGATAGGTGGTATGCACACAAAACTAAGGATGGCAATGAATATATACAGATTAACAGAGGGTGGACAGCTGGTGATGGAAAGAGATGGTCAGTGAATGCAGTACTGGGAATGACACAGTAAGTAGGTGAGTACAAGATGCCAGTCCAGCCCAAAGGGCAACAGCCAGTCATCATTCACCTCTGTGACAGATGCCAAGGGTAAGCTGTGCCAGTGGTGTTCCTATAGTCAGGGACTTCAGGTCAGTTGACTCAGCAAGTCATGCCAGGATGTGCTTCAATACACTGAGGTAGGAATCAAACTATCAGCACACCTCAGATAAAACCAGCCTTGGTAACTGATGTTGTGAGATGATGGGAGACCTGTCAAGGCCACTGCAAGAAGGTTAGCCCTCAGCTCCTTCTCTGAATTGGCCATGGAGATCACTAGTAATCCTTCTAGGTCACCTTCAGTAGTGTAATCTCTGTCCCTCTGTTAATGGGTGGATCAGGGAATCACTACTGACCCAGACTCAAAGGCATCATGTAGTTCATGCCAAGGTAACCACCTCCACTTCACACCGTATAACACTACTGGATCTGCAGAAGGATGATTAAAATAAACACATCAGGACATACACATGACCAAGATACAATGGCAGGTACAGACTGTAATGCCACTCACACCATACACACCCTGGGGCCTCTCTTAGCAGTATGGTATATATATATATATATATATATATATATATATATATATATATATATATATATATATATATATATATATATATACCCTGTTGCCAAGAAAGTCACCTCTGTGACATTCTGCCATGTTTATTTTGCATTCCTCATCTGCTGCAAAAGAAGGTATGCAGACCCAAGTCCTCAGGCACACAGAGCAGGTAAAACACTAAATGGAAGAAAAAAGTGGTTACTGTACATGCCCATGTCTCCCCCTCCCACCCAACCTATACCTCCCACTGCTGACACATATTAAGTTCACATCACTGCATGCCACTGTACCAAATGCCCAGCACTGCTTTCCAGAATGGATGATGTCACCATTCACAGGGAGCTGTCATACCTCCCTAGCAGGTGCTCAGGAATATATCTGTGCTGGAAGAACAAGAATATATTTTTGTTTTTATGATTGTTGTTCCCATGCCTGCTGATGAGTAATGTTCAGTAAAGGTATTTCAAAATAAAATAAAATGCTAAAAATCTAGTAGGCGCAGCTGTTCCATTGATTAAAAGTACAGAGTATGGTGCATGTCGCATTTAACTGTTTTGTGTGGCAGTCTCTTACTGTTGCAGGGACTCTGCAGTAGAGCAGGTTACAGTAAGAAGCTCTTGAGAACTGTAGTAGAATGAGTTGTTCATCAGTCAGCTGTCATAGTACAACCACCTTAGGCAGTGCCATGAATGTATTCTGCTACAATTTACAGAAATCCATGCCGAATCAATGTGGGCTGAGAAGGTACAGAACATTAAGAAATTCCAGATGAAGCTTAAGATGTGGGTTTGATTTGCCATGCATTCCCTATTGAGTACCTGTAGCTTTCAGCCATAGACTGCATAGACAAGACTCAGCTTGGACACAGCATCAGTAGCCAGTAACTTGTTCCAGTGGCCTTTTGGGTACATATCATGTCAGAATGCAGTATTATCCAATTACCTTGGAGAATTTTTGGTTACAACATTGCCAGAATCCTATTACTGCTATTACTAGATATACAGCTACTGCATAGCCGAGCAGATCTTAAAATTTGTTATTCATTTATTGAGCTATGCTTATTGTGTGAAGAGCATAATATAATACAGATCTACTTTCAGTTTTAGTATGGTTTAGCCACTGTAGTAGCCAAAGAGCTAAATTCAATAACTGAGCAGGGTTAGCCGTACCACCCCCCTGAACTTGTCAGAGCACTATTACTCTAAGATGATGTCACCACCTGAGATGGGTACCACCACATATAATGATGCTGCAGTTGCTGCAGCTCATCATACTTGCTACAGCTCAGTATCCATGAGTGCAGTGTGCTGGGGAAGCAGGAGGTGCCACACTGTCTGCATGCACTTACCAGAATGCTATAAGATAATCCCATCACCCGAGAGGAGTACTACCTGACATAAGGATGTTGCAGTAGATGCAATACATCATACTTGCTAAAGGCCAGTATCCATGAGTGCAGTGTGCTGGGGAGGTAGGAGGAACTGCTGATGTGTGAGCCATCCTCTTATATAGTCAGACAGGAATGATAGTACTTAGGTCCCTAAATCAGGCCATGACTCATATGGACACTTCCATAATTTATTGGGGCATTACTTGGTGGTGGTGGTGGTGGGGAGCATTACTTGGTGGTGGTGGTGGTGGTGAGGGCATTACTACACTGTATTTTGCACCTTAAAGTGCAGTTGCATATAACATTCCTAGCCAGACTGAAATGCCACTGGAAGAACACCGTGGTTATGTAATAGGTATGGACTGGGATGACTAAAATCCCAGCTTTGTAAACAGACACAAGTACACAGTTTGACAGACAGCCTTGTACCTCATGTTAGACTACCTGGGTTTAGTAACCAAATAAGAGCTTTCCAATGTCATACTTAAACAAAGCAAAGACCTTGTGGAACTGCAAGTCCCCAGTGGCTTTTATTGACAGGATTCAAGGCTTCAGTGGCATGATGCCACCCAGCACTGATGTGTCACACGTTTTAGAACAAGAATAGCAGCAATGCCTGTCATATTGTATTATGTGCGTGGATCATCAATGTGTTTATCTTGCATCCTTCAGAAATTGCTGCCAAAGCTCACTCATTTTATTTGCCTCTCTCGCTCTCTCTCTTTTTCAGTTACCTTGATGTACAGGTGAGTGTGGTGATTCTAGGTGTTTTTCTCAGTCATGAACTAGATCAAGCAGGTGTCAAAAATTATTTAGCCTAAGGGTGGGCAGCCCTGGGCACCACTTATCAAGAGCTAAATTTAAGCATAGTTTTGGCTGGCACTCCAGTGGAGATTAACAAAGTGTAGTATCTTGAGCCATTGACATCCAAACCTTACTTTTCTTTTAAACATGTCATGTAAATTTGAGATTTCTTAACCCTAATCAGTGACAAATACAGTTAATCTCTTTAAAATACATGCAATATCAAAGCACCATAAATATTCCTCACAGTCCATCTGTCTGGCAGATGAATATCTTATAAAATAGAAGTCATGATTTTTGGAAATCTGCTTATAAGATGTTGCATGTCCTTGATTTAGCAGAAGCTGAAGTATACATTTCTCAGGTAGTTAGTAGGCATGTGGTCAAGGAGACCATCAAAAAGCCTTGCCCACATTCCAAATTGCCCCAAAGTACTGTCTGATTATGTGATTTGCTAAAGGTCACACTGCAGGCAAATAAAGGCTGAGGGAATTAAACCCTGTACCACAGGAAGTAGCTTGGTAATGAGTCATAACCATAATCTGCTGTACTAACTGCCAGACTGCGTCAAATGTTCCCATGTATTTTTCTCTTTGTGTTAAACAACCCGGATAGATATTTGTGAAATGTTTTATTCTGCATATTTTGTAATGAAACAGGAACACTTCTATGCAATTACTTCATTTAGAAATCCTAACAATTTATCCAGTGCATTTTAAACTGGAATACAAGACATTTGTTTTGCTTTACTTAATTATATTCATAGTAAACTATTATCTGACAATGAAGATGGCTTACTGATGCAGAGGGAGAGGTCCAGTTTGTGATGCTGGAGATCCAGGTTTATTCTTTGGTCAAACACCCAATTGGCCTACTGTGAAGATAGGGTATGCAGATAGAGACCAGTTGTCCCTCCCTATGGGGACAGTGTGGGCTTTTGCTAATGGAGTTACGCTGATGAAGTCCAAGTTCTACCCCTGGTCAGCAGAACAATAAAGGATCCAGGACACATTGCAAAAGCTGTGGGGTGCTCAATGTGGTGGAGATTCACACCCTGCTTAATGTCATACATGGCATTCTTACAAATAAGTGCACCCGGGTCTACTTCTCGTGATTGAAAGACCACTTACTCAAAATTGAATTTACTGAGATGACAACATTGAACTTTTTTTTGCCGAACAATCACACTAATAAATATTTTAACAGGGATCATACGCACTTGGCCAACTTGGGGAAATTTGCCCTTTTCTCCACTGTAATGCAATCCTGGAGTTGGTATATTTAGTTAAGGGGGTGTGGGGGTGCAGCCCCCCACATTGGGGGTGTGGAAGGTGTTGCCCCCTACCAGGGTGGATTTGACATACTGCTGTGTGTTTCTTCATTCAGTGTTGGCCAGGTGCATACTTTCCTTGTTAAAAAATAGTGTACTGTGATCTTTTTGTAAATTAATAGTTTGGTGTTATCATCTCAATAAATTCAGTTTCAGGTAAGTGGTCTTTTGATTATTAGAAGTAGCATCAATGGTTTTAATCTCATCCACTTTACACTCGACTAAGTGCTGGGAAATCTTATGTTATTTGGCAGACTGCTCTGACCCCACATAGAGGATCGATCAATCTATCTATCCGTCTAGCTAGCTTATCTGTCTGGCTATTTGAGCATATAATTTTAATTTTCTTGCCATCTGACTGGAGTTATGCTTGCTTTCTTGCTTATACCTCTGTATAGTTTTGACAGTTTGGAAAAGCACGTATTGTGGGATAAATGAACAGATGTCTTATTGAAAATGTTGTTTGGAGCACTGTTGTGAGATGCAGGTTGGTGAAATTTAGATATAAAACTGCATCATGCCATCACAAGTGCCAAGTTTTTCCTTCACATATATACTTGCAAGTCATTCATTAGCTAACACATTCTTAGGAATAAAATATATCCCTTGGCCATGCCTGGCACAGCTGTGCTAACTGTGGGTGCTCCCCATAGATTCAGAACTGCAGAGCTGGAACCACCTTTTCTGTGAAGCATGTGCCTCAACAGGCGCTTCCAGATAGTGTTACCCCCATACTTCTTTGGTACCTCAAATGGTGCAACCAGACAGTGTTCCCCCAATAGCTCTTCAGTATCTCAGTTGGTGCACCCAGACAGTGTTCCCCCAATACTTCTTCAGTACCTCAGCTGGTGCACCCAGACAGTGTCCCCCAATACCTCCTCTGTGGTGTAGGCACCGCAGCTGGCGCAACCAGACAGTGCACACCAACTCTTCATCTGTTGTGTCGGTACCTCAGTTCATACAGGCAGATAGTGTTCGCCCAATACCTCTTATATGGTGTAGGTGCCTCATCTGGTGCACCTAGACAGTGTTCCCCAACTCTTTTTCTGTGGTGTCAGTACCTCAGTTGGTGCACCCAAACATTCTTCCTCCAACATCTCTTCTGTGGTGTTGGTATGTCATCTGCTGCTCCCAGACAGTGTTCCCTTAACACCTCTTCCATGGTGTAGGCACCTCAGCTGGTGCAGCCAGACAGTGCTCCACCAACTTTTCATTTGTGGTGACAGTACTTCAGGTGGGGCACCCAGACAGTGTCCCCCCAACTCTTTTATGTGGTATCAGTACCTCAGCTCATGCACCCAAGCAGTGTTTTCCCACACCTCTTCTATGGTATTGGTGCCTTAACTGGTGCACCCAGACTATGTTCATTTAATACCTCTTCTGTGGTGGCAGTACCTCAGCTGGTGTACCCATACAGTGTCCCCCCAACTATTCTTTTGTAGTATTGGTACCTCATCTGGTGCACCCAGACAGTGTTCCCCATTGCCTCTTCTATGGTGTGTGTACCTCAGCTGGTGCAGTCAGACAGTGCTCCCCAATACGTCTTCTGTGGTGTTGGTACCCCAGTTGGTGCACCCAGTTTTCCAACAATACCTCTTTTACAGTGTAGGCACCTCAGCTGGTGCATCCAGACAATGTTCCCTCCACACCCCTTCTGTGGTGAATGTACCTCAGCTGGTGCACCCAGACAATGTTCCCCCCATAGCTCTTCTGTGGTGAAAGTACCTTAGCTGGTGCACCCAGACAATGTTCCCCACACACCTCTTCTGTGGTGAAAGTACCTCAGCTGGTGCACCCAGATAATATTCCCCCCACACCTCTTCTGTGGTGAAAGTACCTCAGCTGGTGTACCCAGGCAGTGTTCTTGCAATAAGTAAGGCAGCCATGTGATTTGGGGTGCATTCCTGAGCTATCTTCTCCACTTCCTTCTACATCATTGCAGAAAGATTAGTAGAAGTAATCTTCTACAATCAGTTCCAGGAACATTTGAGAGTAGATATTTTTGCCAGAAGTCATTTAATACATTCAAGGAAAACCAGGTAATGTCTAATAGCTAGTTCGATTTCTGAATAACACAAACATTATTAAATCTGGTAAAATAACCTTTTATTATACTATAAAACTAAATTTTTCTTTTTCTACTTTCCCGATTTTAATTCTTGCCAGGTCTTCACAGCTATTTCAAGCTATTCAAGGCAGTCTTTTTCTTCACTAACACTGGCAATACAGAAACAGCAACACAACATTTTGTAGAAGTGATTAGAAACTAAATAGTGCAATACAAAAAGAGCTAATCAGAATGGTTGTGATGGTGTGTTATACTGTGCTGCTTTAATGTTCGTTCATAACAGTTGTGAATGTCTCATAGTGCATTTTTTAGCTTCTTTAGAACTTCCGAAATACAAACTAATCATTTGTTTGCACAAGCATAAGTGGGAGGAAAAGGTTAATATAAACTGCAACTAAACTGCACAGTATAAAAATCTGCTAAATGTGTTTTGAATGGTTAGGTACAGGAGACATAATTATCTTAAAAAATATTTAAGGATTCACATCACTTAACATAAACCTAGCTCCTGAAAAAGTCTAAAAAAATTAAATGAAAACATAAAAATTGAAGCAAAATAGCACAATGTGAGATTGCCTGTTAGTTATGCACACAGAGAAGTTTCCTGCCACAAAAAGAATTACCATTCTTGGTGGTTATAAAGTATGCCAGTAACTGGTGAAAGAAAGAATCCTGTTTGCACAGATGGTTTAATACTGAGGAAATCTGAGGGAAGGCATGCTGATAAATGACCCCTTTGTTCATTTTAAACCTTAAAGTCAGCATTCTATAAGAGGGCTACTTTTTTCATTTGTGTACATACATGTTGTACATGGCAGTTACTTCTTAATCCCCTTAAAGGGGCTTAGATTTTTATTTTTCATTTCATTCATCATGTTCTTACTTCAAGTCCATGCTAAATTATGGCATCACTTCTGGTGAGTGATAACGTGACTCTTCTCAGGAAGTAAAGGGGCTGTTCCCATGGGTGTAGAAGGTGAGTCACTGCTTTGTGACGTACCCTCCATTTCACCTAAGAATCTTATTGTATAACAGCTGTAGAGAGTTGTCACATTTAATGTAGTAAGGTGTGTGTCTTTTTGTTTCTCATATGGGATTTACTAGTTACAACCAGCTGCAGTCTTTCAGGTGATTTGAAAAATATGTCTCTTTCCTTACTGGAAGGGCAGACACACATTAGTGAACTGTGAAATATTTGAGAATTGTATAGTCTGCTGAACCAGGGTGGCCACAGTGGTGCAGCGATTAGTGTTGTCACCTCACAGCAAGAGTTTCTCCGGTTTGTTCCTCGGCTGGAGTGCCTTCTGTGCGGAGTCTGCATGTCCTCCCTCTGGTCGCGTGAGTTTTCTCCGGGTTTCCTCCCACATCCCAAAGACATGCTGTAGGTGGATTGGACACTCTAAATTGGCCCTAGGTGTGAGTGTGTGCATGTGTGTGCCTTCTGTGGAAGGTTGGGCGCCGGGCTAGCAACTTGACACTGTAAAACTCCACTGCCAATCATTAGCGGACAGGTGATCCGCTGTGGCGACCCCTAACCGGGAAAAGCTGAAAGAAGAAGAAGAATAGTCTGCTGAACCATTTTGAGTTCATGCCTAGAGCCTATGTTACTGCTATGAAAAACAGTGCAATTTGTATCACTGAGGCACTGGAAAGCTGTTGTATTGCTGATAAATGCTATAATAAAAGAATTGCCAAGGAAAGGAACTATTTGCTCATGGGATCTGCTTTCTAACTTGAAGTTGTTTTTCTCATAGTCATTTTATTGCTCCTTTGAAAACCCCCTGCTGGATTTTGAATCCACTGCATTATAGTGTTAGTATCATGTTCAATATGGCTCTCTTTTACAGGTTTAGGTTTATAGGTTTTGCTAAAGGTGGTGTCCTACCCATTCATCTTGTATTTCTTACAATGGTTTATTATAGTAGTGTTTGCCATTTGGCACAGTTACATCATATAATAAGCTACTAAATGTATTTATAGGGTTTGATTGTACACATCCATTATATGATGTATTGATCATGCCTTCTACACATTCTTCTACATATTGTATATAATCATAGGCAATTTATGTTTATATTTAATTTTAGTGATTGTACAAATTTTATGTTATTATTTATGTTACTTTAGACCTTACATTTTGCTGACTTTGTACTTGTATGTGTTCATTTTGTCCTTGCTCACATAACCTGGGTCATGGCTGAAAAGGATCCGGAGAACAGTCTACTTCCCTGGTCAGTAGAAGTAAATAAATAAAATAAACATCTAATTTCACTATTTTTTCCCATTTATAGTAACATAGGTACATCATTATCTATGTTGCTATTTTCAGTTAAAAAATATCATACCTGTTCCAGAGGTGGTAAACAAGGCCATAACTCTTGCAAAGGTGTCAAGTCTGTATTAATCCCAGGGTCCATTTATTGTAGCCATGACAGCCAATTCAAATAACACAGAATCATGCTCCTTGTTTTCTAATGATTTTTTTTTCTTGCAACAGACATTTTTTTACGATCCGTTTTGTAGCCGAATGGTGAAGTAAATGTATTTTCTAAGTTTTGTAAACTATAGTTTGTCTTCATTGGGAATTTCACCATGTTCCCTGGTGCATTTAGTGTAAATGTGGTTTCATGTAATTTTCATGTGTGACCTTCAATGACGCAATGGATCACAAGGGGATACACACAAAGGAATTGCTTAAATTAGTCCTTCTGTTGCTATGTTTGCCTTGTACAAGCCTATTATTAGTAGACTTTTATTTTTTATTTATCATACATTACCATACTATTATTTTCTCCTGTAACAGTTACTGTGGTGGCAATTCATTTGTGGAGGCTGCCTCATATGTGGTATTTGTAAAAGTATATCTGCACATTTTCTGTAGGCTCACTGCATGTCGAGTGCTAAGTATTCTCAGCCTGCTTGCTGTTTTGACTATTAAGTCCTTTACATTAATAATGGGAGGGGATGTTTAGGGAGTCTAGTATTTCCAGATTCAGCAATATTGTTTTACAGTCAGAATTTATGCTAACTTTTACACACTAATGACATGAGCCTGGGTCATACCTTAAATTTCTATTTATGGTTTTTCTTCCATCTCATTTAAAAAAGGCCACTATTACCACCATTTTCAAGAAGCTATCTTGGAATGCTGACAGTCTCGAGAATTACTGACCATCATGTAACTTTTTATTTTTGGGTAAGGTTACTGAGACAGAAGCGTACATGCACATGTATTTCTATTTGATGTCTCATGAAGATTTTGGTTAAAATCAGCCTGGTGTTAGTCTGGTTAGAGCACTGATGCAGCCCTTATTTTGGTGGCCTTTAACTATCATATGGCCAGAGATGATGAATTGCTATAGTCTCTTCTGGTTCTTCTTGACCTTACAACTGCATTTGATATGATGGATCACAACATCTTTATTGAATTACTTTGTGTTTGCTGAAATTTCTCTGGTAGCATGCTTAATTAGCTTGTCTTTTACCTTTTCATTCAATCCCAGATAGCAGTGACAGGACTGAATTCCTCCATTCACCACCCTCTGCAGTGTGGGGCATCGCAGGTTTCCATCTCAGTGCCATTGTTCAATGTCTATATGATGCCTCTTAGGGAGGGCCTTAGAGAGAGAGAGAGAGAGAGGTATTTCTTATCAGTCGTACGTGGATAGCATCTAACTATACCTCCTCTTAACTCAAGAGTATGTGCCTAAATTTCCTCCCTTAGAAGACTAGATTCAGTTCTCAGTCATCTGAGAATTAGTTTAAATTCAACTTTGACAAAACTAAGGCAGTACAGATGCATGCCACTGTATGCCAGCATCTCCTTTCCCCTTGTTACAAATACCAGAATATATTTGAATTGGTCCCCAACTCCATGGTATTGATACTGCTCTTGATGTTAGGGTCACATTCAAATGCTTTGTCAGCTGGTGTCAGGACATCTAGTTTCTGTCTAAGAATTATTCCTTGGAACCAGAATATAATCCAACTTTGAATTTAGCAGTATTGATTCATGCAGTGGCCATTTGTAGCTTCATCTTCAAGCCAATCTAACACCAGAGGGTTGGTTTAACAGGTTGTTTCTTACTTAGACTACTGTAGTGCTGTTTACCTTGACATGTCTTATGATGACCTGGCATGAGAGGCGAGGGTGCAGAATTTTGCAGTGAGGCTTTAGATAGGTAGGTCCTATTTTTGTCATATCAACTCTTCTGGTTCAGGGACTGCACCAGCTGCCAGTCACTGCCAGATTAGTTGATAAAACCTTACAGCCGACATATTAAGCTCTGTATGATCAGGGTCCTATTTATTTGTAAGAGCTTCTGGTTTTGCTATATCCCAGCCAGGCCCTTGGGTTATCAAGTGAGGAGATGTTAGTTCTGAGGGATATACTATCACAATCTTGAAGCCCATAATCTGGAAACCCCATAATCCAGAGTTCATAATATCGAAAGACCAAAATGCTGAAGATCACAATACCAAACTCCTGGATTTGCATCTCTGTAGGAACCATGTTAGCACTCATTCATGTTAACTCTTGTTCTCGGGTTTACACTAGTAAGGGTATTTGCTATTCCAGATGTTTAGAATTGTAGTATTCAGCAATTTGGTATTTTGATGTGATGATCTAAGGATTATGGGTTTCAAATTTGTGGGCTTCAAGACTGTGATAGTAAACCATTCTGAGGACATAATTTGAATGCTCAGGGTAGCTCTCATTCTTACATCTTATTCTGGTCCTCTGGGAGTTTGTCTGATATGGGCTTAGAAACCTGGAGTCCTCCTACATGATGTCCCTTAAATACCATTTATTTAGGCATATTTACATAAATCCTTCATGCTGGGTAGTGTTGATGGTTAACATCTTTTTAAACAACTTTGGTTTTACTGTTTTGCTTACCTGTCTGTTGTATGTTTACCTGCTATGAGTTATTTTATAAATTCTGACATTGTACAATGTATAGACTATAAACACTGAAACACTTTTAATATACAAGTAAATAAACAAATAATATAAAAATAAATAACTATATTAATGTAAACTTTTCAAATTATTGATTGCTATTGCTGAAATAGAAAAATTATATATCCTTATGCAGTGGTGTGTAAAATGAAATAATCATGAAAAAAAAGTTGCCATTGAATTTTATACATTGCATTCAAGACATCAGTTTACTATCTAAAATGTTAGGCTGCAGTTTCATAGAATTCTATTTTTAATCCAAAGTAAGTGCACTGTTATAGGAACTAAGCTTCTGTTTAAAGCATTACATTGCTGTTGATTGGCCTTTAGGGATATGGCAATATGAACACCTACCCATTGTAAATTATACCTATTGTCAATATAAGCATGCATTATTTCATTTTACTTTATAAGTCTGTCCAATCACTGTCTTGGCTGTCATTATATTTACTATATTGTAGCCTTTGGGGTTGTTGCATCAATAACTTTTCATCCAGTAGGCTAGCTTTCAGTCATAGAGCATTTATCTTCATTTTTCAGCTTACTTGTGGGTTTGTTACAGGAGTGACACCATCAAATGCAGGTTGGATCATCTAAGCTGCCTTTTGCTTAGACTTTTAATTATAGACTAGTATAATTTTAAGTAAAGCCAGACCCACCTGCATGATATTGCTAGAGTTTGCAAAACAGAGGACAGACTGCCCACTCCTGTTCCCATTCTATTCACTGGATATCTTTCTCCTTGGCCTGTAGCTCCACTCACTCAGCTGGTGCATCATATCACTGGTTTGTCCTTATTGCTAAATACATGTCCTCAGGAAATACCTATCTCTAAAAATCACACTTCTGAAGAAGACGCCATTTCATCTATCTTTTCCTTGACTTCTTTTTGTATGGTACTGACATGCTATCACTCCAACATTATACCCTAAATATTCCACTATCAATAACCACTTAGTGGAAGAATATGGTTGCTGACTTCTTTACTAAACAGGGGCTCAGACTTATTAGGCATGATTTATAAATGTGTTTAAGATGATTTTCAAAACTACTAATCAAAAATGGAACCCACTTTCCCCATCAATTACAGCCATAGCCAGTCTTACAGACAGGTGAACTAGGCAGTTGCCTACGGTGCCATATGGCTAGGGAATGCCTTTTTGCCATTTATTTTTGTTATTTTGAAGAGAGAAATGGGGCTAGCACAATGCTTCTTTCTCATGTGAATTATGTATATATATGTATATATATATATATATATATATATATATATATATATATGTGTGTGTGTGTGTGTGTATATATATATATATATATATATATATATACACACACACACACACACACACACACACACACACACACACACACACACACACACACAGGCTTACTGTCATAATGTGGAATGGCAGTTAAGAAAACATGGTTTGGTTGAATGATTTGTTTGAACATTTCATAATGCAGAACCGCAATATTCCAACCTCATGTTAAAAAGAGTAAGTTTCCATTCGCTAATATGAAGTGGACCTTATGAATGGAGATTGAAGTACAGTGTGAACTGGGAAATTTACCCTTTTCCAAGAACAAAACATAGTCAGAGTAAAGGCTCAGTGGAAAAAATATATAGGATACCAAGAACAAACCACTGACACCAGTCCTGAGGAAGGGTATTTTATACCTGAAAGCTTTGCATTTTTTTTGGATATTAAAACTGTTTCACGCTTCATGTTGGTGTCAGTGGTTTGTTCTTGGTAAATTTACCCCTTTCCTCACTGTAGTGCAATCTTGGAATTGGTATATATAATTTTCAGGGGGGTCGGGTGGTGCAGCATCCCATATGGTGGGTGCAGGGGCCTTGCCCCCTGCAAAAATGTAATCTAATGTAGATTTTTATGTTTGTGTCCTGACACTCGAACATCTAACATAAACCTTACAGACATTGGCAGAGATGAAGAATAAGTGTAAATGAAGTGCAGGAGTTGCTGGTTACACTTTTACTGCTTTATGGTAATTCCAAATTATTGCGAATGTTGACTGTTTCAGTTTCCATTTTTGACATTCCACCTTATTGGTATTATCAAATTCGACAAATAAATTTGATGTTATGAGTAAAATACATTTTGCCATTCAACATTATGATAGTAAACTCTCTCTCTCTCTCTCTATATATATATATATATATATATATATATATATAGTATTACATATACAAGTGGATGTCATATTTATTGACTGTAACCTCAACCAGAAAAACAGATTTGCAGACTTTTTGCTTCCTGCCATCACATGGCCAACCTAATTTGTGGAATGGCAAGGAGAAGGTCTGCAAATGTTTAACAGTAAAGACCAGTGGGTAGTCACTGCTCCATGTCAACACTGGCCAGTGAAATCATGAGGTTTTTATTTATTTATTTACTTTTTTTTTTTAATCCTGGCAGGCAACCAGAAATGGACAGTTAACAGCTTTGCAAGGCAAATGGAATAACTCTGAACTGACTCTGATATAGCAGAGCATCCTTGAATTGCTAAATATTTTTGATTTGTTCCTCATAAAATTTATGGTTTTCTGGTAACTTGTTGAGTGTTGCAGTTAATAAAATAAATATGCCAGCCACTTGAGTTTCATATTTCATATAAACAATATTTAAAATCCATCCCTGGGTTTGAGACTTTGCCCCCCCCCCCCATTATTATTGGCTTTGTCCCTGATTCCTGAGCTAAAAGGTTGAGAGTTATTTGAATAATTTACTGTATAGCCCTTATTTTACTTATTTATTTTGTTTTATTTTATAAGAGTCAGACAGACTATGTAGTTATAATTGTTGGGATTATCTGTGGAGGAGATATGAGTAACTGCTGTTATTTACTCATTATTCTAGCTTTGCAGGACTAATGTGTTTTGTGTGAAACAACTTGGAATACTTTAACGTGTGGCTACTGATTGTTTGGAACAGAGGTGAAATACATTACATTACATTCCCATTATTTTTATCACAATCAGATGTCTAAAGTAACACCAAGGTGGCTATAACTGGTGGGTCATTGTGGCAGCTATCTTTGAATGAAAGTTACTGAACCCTTTGTTGTTTGCTTGGTTTAAACAGTCAATAATCTGGCTTTGCAAGACTGGTGTGCATTTCTATGAAGTAATATGGAGTATTTTACAGTGTGTGTGTGTATGTGTGTGAAACAGACTTGAATTACATTACTGTGACGATTATTACTATTACTACCACAACTGGCAAAATGCAGTCAAGTTCCCATGATGGAAGACAGCTGACTTTAGTACTACATTAACTTGAAAAGGAACCGTGAGACAGACACATTTACACTAAAACCACCTAAATGCAATGTCGCAAGAGCATGTGATAGTACCCACCATGACCCATGGATCATTTCACTATACCCAGCACTACATACCTAAGTGTCACAATGGAACATTGGCCACCAACAGGACACACACAATCAAACATACAAACAGATACCAGACATAAAATCACCCACAACAGCCAACCTGAAATATCCTGGGTTTGTCAGATTAAATAAAAACAGAGAAACACTTACTACAGACAACAAAACCCTTTATTAATTTAAATACATGATACATTAGACGGCAGTGCCAGTAATTATTTAAGAAACACCAAAAGATTTTATCTTGGCATTATGTTGAAGATGGTTGTTAACTAAATTAAACTGGTGTCATTATGTGAGACTGATTTTCTACAACAGAAATAAGGACGCAGTTCATGCAGAATTTCACTTAAAATTGATGTATTTAAAAGGGTATTTAAAGAAAGCAAGCATATTCCATGCTGTTGTCCAATTAGAAAAATATCTTTACAGATAAAGGAGGCTTTATGGTGTCTTGTATAATTAGTGAGCTTCAACCTACTGGTCTACAGGCAGACCTGCTATTTTATTTATTATTTATTTATTTTTTTTATTTTATTTTACCTTTGTTGACCGGGCTAGTCCAGCTGGATACATGCCCTTTTTCAGTAGAGGCCTGGGGAGATAAGCTCCAAGACATGGTCGAAATACAATAGTACAAGTTCAAACAACACAGAAAAGACTTTTGGAATTGTGTATCCCTCTGGTGTTAGACTGGGATGAAGATGAAAGCACAAATGGCCACAGTCATATATTTTAAGAGGTTGTTTTCATGTATCAGTACTACATGCCTCTTCAGCCACCTTCTATGTACCCTTGTGATGTCAGGCAGGGGCAAAACCATGAAGTACAGATAGCATGAATGTTACTGAGCCCTTTGTCAGGGATATGGTTAGGGTTAGCAGTAAGGGTTTGGGTTGGAGTTAGGGATAGGGTTAGTGTGGGTTATGGTTAGGGTTGTCACATATTAATAAGGTACTACAGGAGTCTCATATATGTTAACACTAGCCCTCAGATGAATACGAATCCATAACACTAACTGTAACTCTATATCTGACCCTAACACTAAACAAGCACACCCTACCCTAGCCCTGTACCTGGCCCCATCCTAAACCTTAATGGAATGCAGATGTGTATCTTCAAAATTCTTACTTTTGGGATGATTGCTTTCACTTTACAGAGGTTTCAGTGAGTAATTTTTGATGTGAGTTAAGTTCTCTACATTGTCAGTCACTCATCCTGGCATATAAGAAAAGTGAGAATGTGGTGATAATGTGGGACCCAACTGCCTTAAGTCTGCCTGATGATGCCCCACTTGGCTGTCACCCCATGGCAGATTAAAGGATTCAATATCAAATTAAGGGACCCGATGGTTGACAGGCATGGGGGCATATAAAAATGTGGCTTAGCAGGTGTTATGGGCAGCTGTACATTCACAAAATATTTTAAAAATAAATAAATAATACATTGGAGGCCAAAGTTAGGTTGAAAGAGCATTGTTTATTTTGAAGAGGCTGCCACTGAGCTGTGCTACTCAGTGCACTGTGTGAAAAAAGCTTTACTATCAAACTTAGTCAGGAAAAAAAAAAGACCCATCTCATCTTATTTGAAGGCAGTATAAATTTTGCCAACTTTGACATTCTCAGGTAGATGGTCCTATTAGCCAGGAATTATGCCAGTCATGTCTCTTCTGATTAAATGAACTACCTCAGTTCTAGCTGGTTGGCTGATCACAAGGCTTAAGAGTGACCACCATAGTGACATACTTAAGTCTACATTCTGTGTACACAGCCACGCCTCCAGCTACCTTTTGAGTTGTATGTCTGGCTAATGTCACCTTAATTTAAAAGATGTATATTATTCATCAAAAAATTAGTTTAAGATATAGCAGTAGTAGCAACAACTTATCAGATTAATTATTTAATTAAAAGTACACAACACAGAAAGGACAAAAGAAAGTCATTTGCCAACACCCTCGGCACCAACACCAGAATAAACTCTGACATTGGACTAATTCACTTGCTGAGCCCTGCAATAGAGGTTAACATTTTGATTATATGCTTTATATGTATTGTTCATTTTTAGACTGCATGTCAAAGAATCTTTGTGTCTGGCAATATGCACTTCTGAAATCCTGTACGTAGTACCTCCTCCAAGAAAATCAGTCTCTGCCTCATTGATGCAGCTCTGACTTCTTGAACTGTCTCTCAGAGAGAAAAGGGGTCATCAGTTCTATACCTGTCCCTTCAGTTTCAAGCTTTATTCAGTATGAGTTCTTGAAGTTAGTGGACACAGAGCATTAGATGCTTCGGGGGAGTCCCTTACTGCTATTCAGTGTTTAATTGTGATGGAGTGTTTTGGGAGGTCTGACATTTGTTATGTTTATGTTTGAGTTGCACGAAAGACATGTTATCCAGGCAATGCATTCAGATTTATTGCAATGTTTTGGTTTACTTTGTTACTGAATTACTACACTTTGAGAAGTTTTTTGTTAATGTAATATGTGTTATTGTTTGTTTCATATGTAGTTATTTACCTGTAAAGAACTTAAGTCTTAAGCTATATAACAAAACTGAAGTTGAAGCTGAAGCTGAATTCTTTGCTTCCTGTTCTCCCAAGGTCTGCATAAAAAACTATTTCCAGTTCCACTTCCCTTATGCATACCACTACAGTTAAATCATTGCCCCTTTAAGATATTCTACACTGTATCCTCTTGGCCATGTGTTATGCTTATAAAAATTCTAAGCCATATCTTTTTTCAGGCATTTGAAATCTCAACCCCCCCCCCAAAAAAAAACAAAAAACAAAAAACAGATAACTACATTTTAGCTCCAATTTGACAAATTAACAAGATGCCTTAACTGCAAACAATGTGTTTTCAAACCCTGTATTTCTACAGGACATAACAAGACATTTGTATCCCCATTAATGTAATAGTAACCAGATTTGACTTTGTTGCAATGCACAATTTACATTTAACTCCTATCATTTTTTGTAATAGGTATATGTCAGCATATCTGTAGTAAAAGCAGTGTAAAAACATACTGACATCTTTTATTTTCCTTAAGTTAGACTGGGATTCTTTTTCATTTTCCTGTTGCACTTTGTTTCATCTGTACATAAATACAAGGTTAGAAGGTTTTGACTAAGAGTTGCTTTCATCTTAAAAGCTCATGCCATAGATGACAGGTTTCCAGAAACTGCATACTGGTAAGATCTTAAAGTACTGAAGTGACAAATGCATTTCTACTTACAGCTTTGGACTCATTCTTGAACTGACAATCCTGTAAATTGTGCTCAGTCTTTTTGCAGTCTGTCTCTCGAATTTTAAATTTTACCATTTCAATGACTCCATCTCCTGTCAGATGCTGAGGAGAAAAACATATAAAATGTTAGTACACTATCAAAGCAGGGATTGCTGTGTTACATGTAGCAGGACCAAAAAATAAAACAAGAAACTAAAACTTTGTGATCTATATATATTGTCTGCTATTACCCTTATGTTGCAATGCATACCAGCAAATAATCTAATGAATTATATAACACAATCTTCTTGATAATATGTATTATATGAATAAATCAATTGGGTGGCACAGTGGTGCAGTGTGTAAAATTGTCATATCACAGCAAGACATTCTTTAGTTCAGCCAGGGGTGCATTCTGTGCAGAGTCTGGATGTCTCCCCTGTGTTTGCATGGGTTTTCTGTGGGTGCTCTGGTTTCCTCCAACATTCCAAAGACATGCAATGGTGGACTGGATACCTTTAAATTGGCCGTAGGTGTGTTTGTGGGGCATGGAAGAACAACTGTGGTAGGGCTAGCCATCTGGTGGTATGAGCCTTGGCTGTAAATGATGGTCACAGTTGATGTGAAACCCTGAACCCATGTGTAAAAATGGGAAAAAGGGATTGTGGATGGATATGTATAAATTGATTGTTCTTTCAGAAATTAATAGTTATAGTGAAATCATTGCAGGCATTGAATATTAGTACAGAAGCAAATGAAATGGCACTACACAATTCAAGTCACACAAAGACTTCTTGGTTGTAGTCAGAAAATGCCCAAGAGTCTGATCATCTGAAGATAGCCCTTTGGGAAGCTTGTTACTTCAAACAGGATGTATAAGTACATCCAAAGAGGAAAGATTAAGCACTAGATTTAATACTTTCTTTTGTGTTGAGTACTTTTCATTATGGGTGTGACCTCCGTAAGCTAAACAAAAGAGCATATGACTACCCAACTTTGGAGAAATCAGATACTTGGGATTATGAGTGCACAGTGTTGGCATATTCTTGCAGGTCATGTGACAACAAGAGAAAGCAGCACTGATCTTTATCCCCTTTCTCAGTGCCACTATTTTGTACCCTTTTTCCACTCATTTATCTCATAGGATTATAGGAGGTTACTAGGCTATTGGCCCTGGGGCCTTTACAAGCCTAGCCATGTTTTACCCTTATCCCCTAATAGACAAGATACATAGTCTATATTTGTAATGCGAGTCTAGGATCAGCACTGGCTGCCCCTGTCCAAGAGGGACACAGGTGAAACCCCCAGGGTAAGTTTCCAGATTCCCATCCAATTTTCCAAGATGCACTTAAATAGGGGCATTGAGGAGCTCTGTTTTATGTGAATTTGGAGTTTGTTCCAGATGAGTGGCAACCTCTGGGAGAAATATCTGTCTCTCCAGCATGTCTTGTTAATGTTGCAGGCTAGGTTAAGGTCTGTAGAGCAAGTGACTCTTGTCTCATTTGATTTGAGGATATGCAGCATTTCCATTAAGGCAGGGTTCTAGACTGCTCTGTAGGCCAGGCACAAGTCACCTTTAAACAGTCTATATGATACAGAGTACAATGCCAGGGCCTTGTCCATGTAGGTCATGTGTTGGATGCCCTGAATTATCTTGGTGAGAAATCTTTGAGGTTTCTCTAGTTGCTGCAGGTGTCTGGTGAGGTACATACAAAAGGAGCATTGTACTCTATTATTGGTCTGATGAGCGACACGTGCAGGGGAGTTATAACCTCATTAGCTTTGGATGCTATGCCCTTACTTATGAGATGTGCAATGTAGAAGGCCTTCCTTATCACTGTAGGCACATGGTGAACAAAGTTAAGGTTGCTATCAACCTGCATTCCCAAATTTCACACTACTGGGTTTGAACTTAGGTGGGTATCATTAATGTTGTAATTAGCAGGGATTCTCCTTTGCCAAAGGGAATGATAATCCATTTTTTGCATTGAGTTTAAGGCCATAGCTCTGGCCCTGGTCATTTATCTGTGTAAGCCCGTTTTGTATAATGTTGACATTGTTTCAGGATTTGATGATTGCACCCAGTTTGCAGTCATCAACGAACTTGGTAAGCCACAGATCATGAATTTTTGCTTGGATTTCTGAGAAGTAGATTCCAAACAGTAGGGGTCCCAGTACAGAAACTTGTGGAACACTACTGGTAACAGGTCTGCTGGTAGAGGTGGAATCCCCAACATTGACTGTATGCATTCTGTGGGTGAGTCAGTTGGCTACTCATCTAATGATGTATGGGTTTATTCCCAGCTGGGTGAGTTTCTCAATAATGCCTGAGTGGAAGATTGTGTCAACGGCCTTGGCCAAGTTGAGATAGGGAGCATGTATTGTTTTGCCTTCATCTAGGGCTTTGGTGACACTCTCAAAGAAGTCCACCAAGTTTAACAGGCATGATTTGCCCTTGATGAAGCCAAACTGGGTCGGGTCAAGAGATAGAAGGTCTCCTATATCCTTGTTGATGAGGTCCATGAGGATTTTCTCCATGGCCTTATAGATAAGGCTGGTTAGACTTATGGGTCTATGTTCCTAGGGTTGGTTGAGAGACCCCTATTGTGCATTGGGATTATGGTTGCTGTTCTTCACTCTGCTGGGACAAAACCAGTATTTAGACTGTGATTGAAGAGAGTGCCCAGTGGTTCTGCTAACTCCTGTTTTAGACCATTTATTAAGCAGCCTGGAATGTTATCTGGTCCCATAGGGGCTGTTTGTTTGGCCTTGGAGAGAGTGGTTGTGACCGGCTCTTTGGAGTTACTATGCAGAGGATTGGTGACAGGTATGCTTTGAAGTATGATTGGTGGGGAATGGGGGGTGAAGTTTTCACCAAACATGTCGGTTAGGAGGTTGGCAATGTCTTTAGGTTCAGTATGAGTGGTACCGTCCACTACTAATTTTCCACATTGCTGGGCCTTCCCTTTTAGATTTTGGATATAGTTAAAGAATGCCTTGTGATTATCTTTAGCTAGGGATGCTAATTTAGTTTCATAGTTAGCTTTGAAGGACTCTATAAGATGTCTAATTTACTTGTTTAGGCTGTGGAGGGTGTTCCTATTCTGCTGAGACTGTTCCTTCTTATTTTTGACAGTAGTTTCTTTCTTTTGTTGTATAATATATTTATACTCAATGTCCACTAGGGTGGCCTGTTTTTTCGTGAGGACATTGTTTTGATCCATTCAGGTATGGCCGAGTCTATACATTTGTATATGTGTTTATATAGAACATTTCTGTACACCTCAGTATAGGAGTCATTGCTGTCACTAGTTTCAGAGGGTTTGAAACTATTTATAATCCTCACTAAGGAGGCTATAGTTTGCTTTGGCGAAAATGTTCAACCTTATTACTACTCAGGTGTGTGTGTGTGTGTGGGGGGGGGCAGGTATGATCATTACTTTGAACGAGACTGATTTATGATCAGACTTTACCAGGGAGGGTCCCACTCATGGGGTGGTGCAGAGATCCCCCATATTGGTGAGTACTAGGTCAAGGATATTTGAGCCCCTTGTGGGGCTGCAGACTATCTGTTCCAGTACATTTGTGTTGACAAAGTACAGGAACCTTAGGGCGAGTGTGTTTGTGCTCATATATGTTTCGCAGTTGATGGTAGGATAGTTAAAGTTACCCATGACCAGGGCTTTGGTTGTATTGTGAGTGACTGAAGTATGTCCAGGTAGGCAGTGTGGTTTTCGTTGTTCATGGTGGGGGACCTACAGCTAACAATAACTTGGAGGGGGGTCTTTCCTATAGTTAGTTGGACTTGCAGTAACTCCAGGCAGTTGTACTGTTTAAGCAGTCATGAGGTGTATTTGTCTTTAATGAAGATGGATACACCTTCTCCTTTGGTTCTTTCATGTTCATTTTGTGGTCTGAATGTGTGGAAGGCATTGTAGCCTTGCATGGCTGGGGTAATCTCTGTGGCCTTGAACCATAATCTCTGTGACTGCGCAGACATAGGCATCTTCCAAAGTAAGGCATGCTTCCAGTGAGTGCAGTTTCTTATTTGGACTCCTGGTATTAAGCAGCATAGCCCTGAGTTTGTCACTAGAGGATATTTTTACATTGGGAATTTTGTTCTTTTGACATTACGTAAAAAAGGCACTATGGGGATGCAGGTGCCTTAGCCAGTAACCTAAAGCCAAGAGGTGACAGGTGAAGACCATCTCTGGCAAAGCAGCATGGCCTGAAGACCATCCCAGGCAGACAAATATTGGATCCCCTGGATTGACACCAAAAGCTAAGCCAATTTTTGAAGTTGTTCATTTTTTTGTTTGTATTGAGGCATCGTCCTGGGTGAAGGTAGAATGCTGCTTAGGGCTAGGGACATACCTGTCTGCGACACAGAATCTGAAAGCTCAGTCATGCCTATCTTCATATAGTCCAGTGAGGTGCATCTGAAGTCATTCACTCCAACAAGTACTATGCCAGAGTCATAATGGTGCTTGTTGTTGAGAAAGCTGTGTGTGTGCATCATCTGGGAATCCTGGCACCTGACAGACAGCTGACTGTGACCTTCTCCTTATCTAGCCTGGTGAGAGGGACATCCATGTGTCTCACTATGGAGTTACCTATGACCAAGACATTTGGTTTTGAAGAGTTTTGCCTTAGGGGCTTTTTGGTTGAGACACTGATACATTTATTTTTATGTGTAGTGGATTCTGTTGCGACTGCATTGTGTGTAGAATGTCTGCACTTGTGAGGTCTCTGCTCTTTTGGTAGACTTCTAGTGAGTACCTCCACGTATGTAGGTTTATGTGTTGTGCACTTGGTTTGTGATAGAGGTGAACTGTGTGTGCTGACAGCCTGTTTGATATCTCATTTGTTGTTATGTGAAAGAGAGCATTGATCAGGTTCATAGTATAGGTAATCTATCACATATTGTATTTGTATGTTTTAGAAGTAATAGGTTGTCAGTAAACATAAGGCAATTGCTACATTGCCACAGGATGCCCAAGTCAATCAGGCAGGCTGGAGTAAGGGTGGGAAACTGTCCATCCATTATGTCAGGTATATTTTGTAATATGTGGGGGGGGGGGGCTTGGCAAGATGGACCAGGATTTGATGTAGGACTAGTAGAATCAACTAATCTGTGGATGAGGTTTGGGAGTAGAAATCTGTATCAACACCTCAAAATGTGCAGCTGATTTACTCTCCGGCCAGTAGTGCTCATTTGAGTTGTGCACCGACAAGCAGGGAAGCTTAGGAGGGTTCCTTACAGTTATTGGGGGAAAATTGTCTTTCTAAGCATTTGTGTCTATACATGGCAGCAATTGCATGGTGCGCAGCTATGTGCAAATGTGGTGCTTAAATCCAAATGGAATTAAACAGGTTTTAACACAACTAGCCAATAGAAGACCGCTTTTCCAACAATCCCCAACTCAAATGGGTTCTGGGCTGCACGCTTCTGCCATAATGGTGCAGGAAGGCCTTCTTAATGTATTATGGCTGGATTTAGTGCTCAGTACAGGCCAAATAGTCTAGATTCAGCAGATCTGAATCTAGCCTAGGCTATGAGTTACAGCAGAACCAGATATTTCAAAGTGCAGAAAAAATTCAAGTAGCAACAACAATGATGAAATGGATCAGCAAATGAGTAGAAAACACTTCAAAAAGTGTGGTACAAATTTTAAATATACTTATTTTATGCAGTTCTCAATGGATGCCTCTGACCAAGTTTAGTTTCTCTCCAGGTCTCAGGCTAAGTCGACTAACTTGGAGCAGCTTAAGAATCAAACCTTATACCTTCTGTCTGTGAGCCCTTTACCACTATACCAATCCCCATAGTATCACCCATTTGTTAACGAGCTAGGCCCACTGAACACAGTTCTTTTTCAGGGGCAACCTTGGAGCAATGTCTAATTGACTTGCTCAAGGTCACACAGTGGGCAAATGAGGTCTGAAGGACTCAAACTCTGTACCACCAGAACTATAGCTCATAGCATTAACTCTCTGCACAAATTGCCAGACAAGAATAGAATCCACAACCTTCTACATCAAAGGCAAATATGCTACCTGTTGCACAACTGACATTGCTTAAATTAGTATCAGGTTAACTGCTCTTGTGGACCATTTTCAGCCCAACCAATTACCCCATGTGGGAATCAAACGCTGCACCTTGTGCCTATAAGGTGAACACCTAAGCCACTATGCCATTTTCCACTACAACATAGTGTATCCTATGACAAACTTACACCTAAAGAAAACAGACATTTTATTAAGGTCCAGCCTGCAACTGGGATTAGAGCCGGATCCAGCACTAGGCAGCATAGGCAGTCACGTAGGGCCTACAGGCTGGGGGAGCCCACCCCAAATTTACATTTCTTCTTTAAGAATGCACTCTGCATGTGTTACATTTCTTTTTTAATGACGCATGCAGACTGCATCATTAGTAGTGTCTGTATGTGCATCTTTAGGATGATGCATGCATATTTAAAGTGGAACTGAGTGCATGATCTTTTAAGAAATGAGCTCCAGACAAGTGAGTATTTTTTGTCATGTATGCTGAAGAAGAACCCAGCTCTGGATAAATGAGTGTGTGTGTGTGTGTGTGTGTGTGTGTGTGTGTGTGTGTGTGTGTGTGTGTGTGTGTGTGTGTGTGTGTGTGTGTGTGTGTGTGTGTGTGTGTGTGTGTGTGTGTGTGTGTGTGTGTGTGTGTGTGTGTGTGTGTGTGTGTGTGTGTGTGTGTGTGTTTGTGTGCACGCGCTCGCATGTGTATACTTAAGGGTTGCTGGACTACAATAAAAGTCATTATGGTTACAGTAAATAGAGCAGTCTGTGTGTGAAAGAAACTGGAGCTCAAGGTAGACAGAAGATTTAATACTTTAATTTGAGCATGATTTCTTTTAGTAGACTACAGTTAAGTATCAAATACATTCACAGTCAGAAACTGGTTATTCTGTGAATAGGGCTGGGTGGGATATGTGTGTGTGTGTTTGTGTGCAGAATTCCACATGCTTGTGAAATCAAACTGAAACACATTATTCTAGACCAAATGTCTTTTACTTCATCAACTTCAAAACTTATAGAGGTCTCAAATTAGAAGACCAATATCCTGGTGTAGATAAGAGTCAAGACAGCTTTTATCTATAGAAAGTTGGTGTGACAGTCAAAAGATGTGTCCCTTATCCGAACAAATTTGCTCTACAGTAACTTTCCATAAGTGAAGCAGCTGAGCTATTCAGCTTTGGTAAGTCATGAATGATATGTAGAGGTACTGCTTCTTACATAGGTGGTATATAACTAGGTATGTGGCAGTACTGCCCCTTACATAGGTGGTATATAACTAGATATATGGAGGTACTGCCCCTTACATAGGTGGTATCTAACTAGATATATGGAGGTACTGCCCCTTGGATAGGTGGTATATAGCTAAGTATATGGCAGTACTGCCCCTTACATAGGTAGTATATAACTAGATATGTGGCAGTACTGCCCCTTACATAGGTGGTATATAACTAGGTATGTGGAGGTACTGCCCTTTACATAGGTGGTATATAACTATGTATGTGGCAGTACTGCCCCTTACATAACTGGTATATAACTACTTATATGGAGGTACTACCCCTTACATAGGTGGTATATAACTAGGTACATGGAAGTACTGCTCCTTACATAGGTGGTATATAACTAGGTATATGGTGGTACTGCCCCTTAAATAGGAGGCATATAACTAGGTTTGGGGGGTACTGCCCCTTACATAAGTGGTTTATAATGAGGTATATGGCAATACTGTCCCTTACATAGGTGATATATAACTAGGTATGTGGAGGTACTGCCCCTTACATAAGTGGTATGTAACTTGGTATGTGGAGGTACTGACCCTTACATAAGTGGTTTATAACTAGGTATGTGGAGGTACTGCCCCTTACATAGGTGGTATATAACTGGGTATGTGGTGGTACTGCCCCTTACATTGGTGGTATATAACTAGGTATATGGTGGTACTGTCCCTTGCATAGGTGGTATATCACTAATTGCTCGGCCTGAAATTCATGTTAGGTGGAAAGTGAAATAGATGTTTCCTGAGTAATAATCATGAACATATACAACTATATCTGTCTGAACTAAAGATGAATAGCTGGGCCATACATACTTTTGTCCACGATTATTGCTTCCATACAGTAGTGAAGACAATGAGTGAAATAGCTATCTGATGGGCAGTCACAAAATACAAGAAATAATTGAGAGGCAATTCTGCATGATAGCTTAACCTGCAGTCTTATCCTTTTATACCAGAATCCTGCTTATCTTTCAACAATGGACGTGGTAGTAGCATATAACTGCACACTAGTGTGGGGTAGTCTGACATGTCTACATGTGAACTTTTTATTGCTATTCTATAGTAACACTATACAACTTGTACACAACTCTAAAATTGTGATTTCTTATTTTCTATGTATAACAACTTCATATTTTACCTTTGTAAATATAGCTCTGTTTTTATATTGCGAAATGTATCTGGAGCTTTTCTCCTTGGGTCTCCACTGAAAATGGCCCCCGGCTCAATTGGACCAACCCAGTTAACAAATGACAATAAATAAATAAATAAAAGGAAATTGGGCTAAGGAAACAATGTTAGAATTAAATAACTGATGTAAACAGCATGGGCATATTCCTGCTGCCCAGTGCCAATAGACAAGTGATTTGGGACCATATATAAAATCTGAAGCTTTTAGTATAAGACCACGCCTTGCTACCCTGGTAACTTGCTTGACTGTCTCCTATTCAAGGGCAGCATCTCACACCGCACAGCTGAGACTGTACTACCTACACTCTGTAGAACTGTCACAGATGCACATGCTTTGGCAGTGTGCCTGCTGTGAGATCTAGGGCACTGTGGACACCCAGCCAAACTGCAGAGTATTGTCATGCAGCAATCACAGATGGAACACATGCACAAAACACAGGTGATCACCCATACAAGACAAAGCAGCTCGCCTACCTGACAACTACTGCTAGCTCAAAACACATGTAATTGAAAATGCCTGGTTATAAGCAAATGAAACATAATCATCAACATTAAACATACATTCTTTTTTT